>NW_027513646.1:0-158515 GCF_048772815.1 Callospermophilus lateralis | reverse complement strand
TGTTCTTCTAGGTTGAAGCGTTCGTCGACAGTAGCAGTTTTTATATTTAGGTTTCACTCTGTTCTCTCCTATATAAATAGATGAATTTGGAACTCTAAATCCAACATGGTTTGTAGTAGCTCTTTGAAACTTGACAAAATAAAGGAGTTCTCAGATTTTTCTCTCTGGTTTGTTTCCTCTTCAAGTAGCCCTAGGCACAGACTGTGGAAAAGCACTTTCATTGAGATGGGTTGCCAAGCTTCTAAGAAATAACAAGTTTCCGAAATACGAGCAATTTTTTTTTTACCCAAACTTGATGATACTTGGTGGTAATGATCAGTACACAAATCCCACTTGTCTCATAAAAATTTTGTTCTTCTAGGTTGAAGCGTTCTTCTACAGTAGCAGTTTTTATATTTAGGTTTCCCTCTGCTCTCTCCTATATAGATACATGAATTTGGAACTCTAAATCCAACATGGTTTGTAGTAGCTCTTTGAAACTTGACAAAATAAAGGAGTTCACAGTTTTGTCTCTATGGTTTGTTTCCTCTTCAAGTAGCCCTAGGCACAGACTGTGGAAAAGCACTTTCATTGAGAGGGGTTGCCAAGCTTCTAAGAAATAACGAGTTTCGAAATAACAGCAAATATTTTTTCACCCAAATTTGATGATTCTTGGTGGTAATGATCAGTACACAAATTCCACTTGACTCACCAAATTTTGTCCTTCTAGGTTGAAGCGTTCATTTACAGTAGCAGTTTTTATATTTAGGTTTCCCTCTGTTCTCTCCCATATAGATAGATGAATTTGGAACTCTAAATCCAACATGGTTTGTAGTAGCTCTTTGAAACTTGACAAAATAAAGGAGTTCTCAGTTTTGTCTCTATGGTTTGTTTCCTGTTCAAGTAGCCCTAGGCACAGACTGTGGAAAAGCACTTTCATTGAGAGGTGTTGCCAAGCTTCTAAGAAATTACGAGTTTCAGAAATACCAGCAAATATTTTTTCACCCAATCTTGATGATACTTGGTGCTAATGATCAGTACACAATTCCCACTTGGCTCACCAAATTTTGTTCTTCTAAGTTGAAGCGTTCGTCTACAGTAGCAGTTTTTATATTTAGGTTTCCCTCTGTTCTCTCCTATATAGAAAGATGAATTTGGAACTCTAAATCCAACATGGTTTGTAGTAGCTCTTTGAAACTTGACAAAATAAAGGAGTTCTCAGTTTTGTCACTATGGTTTGTTACCTCTTCAAGTAGCCCTAGGCACAGACTGTGGAAAAGCACTTTAATTGAGAGGGGTTCCCAAGCTTCTAAGAAATAACGAGTTTCCGAAATACCAGCAAATATTTTTTCACCCAATCTTGATGATACTTGGTGGTAATGATCAGTACCCAAATCCCACTTGCCTCACCAGATTTTGTTTTTTCTAGGATGAAGCATTCGTCTACAGTAGCAGTTTTAATATTTCGTTCCCCTCTGTTCTCTCTAATATAGATAGATGAATTTGGAACTCTAAATCCAGTATGGTTTGTAGTAGCTCTTTGAAACTTGACAAAATAAAGAATTTCCCTGTTTTGTCTCTGTGGTTTGTTTCCTCTTCAAGGAGCCCTAGGAACAGACTGTGGAAAAGCACTTTCATTGAGATGGGTTGCCAAGCTTCTAAGAAATATCGAGTTTCCGAAATACCAGCATATATTTTTTCACCCAAACTTGATGATACTTGGTGGTAATGATCAGTACACAAATCCCACTTGGCTCACCAAATTTTGTTCTTCTAGGTTGAAGCTTTCGTCTACAGTAGCATTTTTATATTTAGGTTTCCCTCTGTTCTCTCCTATATAGATAGATGAATTTGGAACTCTAAATTCAACGTGGTTTGTAGTAGCTCTTTTAAACTTGACAAAATAAAGGAGTTCTCAGTTTTGTCTCTATGGTTTTTTTCCTCTTAAAGTAGCTCTATTCACAGACTGTGGAAAGCACTTTCATTGAGAGGGGTTGCCAAGCTTCTAAGAAATAACGAGTTTCCGAAATACCAGCAAATATTTTTTCACCCAATCTTGATAATAATTGGTGGTAATGATCAGTGCACAAGTCCCACTTGGCTTACCAAATTTTGTTCTTCTAGGTTGAAGCGTTCGTCGACAGTAGCAGTTTTTATATTTAGGTTTCACTCTGTTCTCTCCTATATAAATAGATGAATTTGGAACTCTAAATCCAACATGGTTTGTAGTAGCTCTTTGAAACTTGACAAAATAAAGGAGTTCTCAGATTTGTCTCTATGGTTTGTTTCCTGTTCAAGTAGCCCTAGGCACAGACTGTGGAAAAGCACTTTCATTGAGATTGGTTGCCAATCTTCTAAGAAATAACGAGTTTCCGAAATACCAGCAAATATTTTTTCACCCAATCTTGATGATACTTGGTGGTAATGATCAGTACACAAATCCCACTTGGCTCACGAAATTTTGTTCTTCTAGTTTGAAGCTTTCGTCTACAGTAGCAGTTTTTATATTTAGGTTTCCCTCTTTTCTCTCCTATATAGATAGATGAATTTGGAACTCTAAATTCAACATGGTTTGTAGTAGCTCTTTGAAACTTGACAAAATGAAGGAGTTCTCAGTTTTGTCTCTATGGTTTGTTTACTCTTCAAGTAGCCCTAGTCACAGACGGTGGAAAGCACTTTCATTGAGATGGGTTGTCAAGTTTATAAGAAATAACAAGTTTCCGAAATACCAGCAAATATTTTTTAACCCAATCTTGATGATACTTGGTGGTAATGATCAGTACACAAATCATACTTGGCTCACCAAATTTTGTTCTTCTAGGTTGAAACGTTCGTCTACAATAGCAGTTTGTATATTTAGGTTTCCCTCTGTTCTCTCCTATATAGATAGATGAATTTGGAACTCTAAATCCAAAATGGTTTGTAGTAGCTCTTTGAAACTTGACAAAATAAAGGGGTTCTCAGTTTTGTCTCTATGGTTTGTTTCCTCTTCAAGTAGCCCAAGGCACAGACTGTGGAAAAGCACTTTCATTGAGAGGGGTTTCCAAGCTTCTAAGAAATTACGAGTTTCCGAAATACCAGCAAATATTTTTTCACCCAATCTAGATGATACATGGTGGTAATGATCAGTACCCAAATCCCACTTGGCTCACCAAATTTTGTTCTTCTAGAATGAAGCATTCGTCTACAGTAGCAGTTTTTATATTTCGTTCCCCTCTCTTCTCTCCTATATAGATAAATGAATTTGGAACTCTAAATCCAGCATGGTTTGTAGTAGCTCTTTGAAACTTGACAAAATAAAGAACTTCCCTGTTTTGTCTCTATGGTTTGTTTCCTCTTCAAGTAGCCCTAGGAACAGACAGTGGAAAAGCACTTTCATTTAGATGGGTTGCCAAGCTTCTAAGAAATATCGAGTTTCCGAAATACCAGCAAATATTTATTCACCCAAACTTGATGATACTTGGTGGTAATGATCAGTACACAAATCCCACTTGGCTCACCAAATTTTGTTCTTCTAGGTTGAAGCTTTCGTCTACAGTAGCATTTTTTATATTTAGGTTTCCCTCTGTTCTCTCCTATATAGATAGATGAATTTGGAACTCTAAATTCAACATGGTTTGTAGTAGCTCTTTTAAACTTGACAACATAAAGGAGTTCTCAGTTTTGTCTCTATGGTTTGTTTCCTCTTAAAGTAGCCCTAGGCACAGACTCTGGAAAGCACTTTCATTGAGAGGCGTTGCCAAGTTCTAAGAAATAACGAGTTTCCGAAATACCAGCAAATATTTTTTCACCCAATCTTGATAATACTTGGTGGTAATGATCAGTACACAAGTCCAACTTGGCTCACCAAATTTTGTTCTTCTAGGTTGAAGCGTTCGTCGACAGTAGCAGTTTTTAATTTTAGGTTTCACTCTGTACTCTCCTATATAGATAGATGAATTTGGAACTCTAAATCCAACATGGTTTGTAGTAGCTCTTTGAAACTTGACAAAATAAAGGAGTTCTCAGATTAGTCTCTATGGTTTGTTTCCTGTTCAAGTAGCCCTAGGCACAGACTGTGGAAAAGCACTTTCATTGAGAGGGGTTGCCAAGCTTCTAAGAAATAACGAGTTTCCGAAATACCAGCAAATATTTTTTCACGCAATCTTGATGATACTTGGTGGTAATGATCAGTACACAAATCCCACTTGGCTCACGAAATTTTATTCTTCTAGTTTGAAGCTTTCGTCTACAGTAGCAGTTTTTATATTTAGGTTTCCCTCCGTTCTCTCCTATATAGATAGATGAATTTGGAACTCTAAATACAACATGGTTTGTAGTAGCTCTTTGAAACTTGACAAAATAAAGGAGTTCTCAGTTTTGTCTCTATGGTTTGTTTCCTCTTCTAGTAGCCCTAGGTACAGACTGTGGAAAGCACTTTCATTTAGAGGGGTTGCCAAGCTTCTAAGAAATAACGAGTTTACGAAATACCAGCAAATATTTTTTCAACCAATCTTGATGATACTTGGTGGTAATGATCAGTACCCAAGTCCCACTTGGCTCACAAAATTTTTTTCTTCTAGGTTGAAGCGTTCGTCGACAGTAGCAGTTCTTATATTTAGGTTTCCCTCTGTTCTCTCCTATATAGATAGATGAATTTGGAACTCTAAATCCAACATGGTTTGTAGTAGCTTTTGAAACTTGACAAAATAAAAAAGTTCTCAGATTTGTCTCTATGGTTTGTTTCCTGTTCAAGTAGCCCTAGGCACAGACTGTGGAAAAGCACTTTCATTGAGATTGGTTGCCAATCTTCTAAGAAATAACGAGTTTCCGAAATACCAGCAAATATTTTTTCACAGAGTCTTGATGATACTTGGTGGTAATGATCAGTACACAAATCCCACTTGGCTCACCAAATTTTGTTCTTCTAGGTTAAAGCTTTCGTCTACAGTAGCAGTTTTTATATTTAGTTTACCCTCTGTTCTCTCCTATATAGATAGATGAATTTGGAACTCTAAATTCAACATGGTTTGTAGTAGCTCTTTTAATCTTGACAAAATAAAGGAGTTCTCAGTTTTGTCTCTATGGTTTGTTTCCTCTTCAAGTAGATCTATGCACAGACTGTGGAAAAGCACTTTCATTGAGAGGGGTTGCCAAGCTTCTAAGAAATAACGAGTTTCCGAAATACAAGCAAATATTTTTTCACCCAATCTTGATGATACTTGGTGGTAGTGATCAGTACACAAATCCCATTTGGCTTACCAAATTTTGTTCTTCTCCGTTGAAGAGTTCGTCTACAGTAGCAGTTTTTATATTTAGGTTTCCCTCTGTTCTCTCATATATAGATAGATGAATTTGGAACTCTAAATCCAACATGGTTTGTAGTAGCCCTTTGAAACTTGACAAAATAAAGGAGTTCTCAGATTATTCTTTATGGTTTGTCTCCACTTCAAGTATCCCTAGGCACAAACTGTGGAAAAGCACTTTCATTGAGATGGGTTGCCAAGCTTCTAAGAAATAACGAGTTTCCGAAATACCAGCAAATATTTTTTCACCCAATCTTGATGATACTTGGTTGTAATGATCAGTACACAAATCCCACTTGGCTCACCAAATTTTGTTCTTCTACGTTGAAGCGTTCTTCTACAGTAGCAGTTTTTATATTTAGGTTTCCCTCTGTTCTCTCCTATATAGATAGATGAATTTGGAACTCTAAATCCAAACATGGTTTGTAGTAGCTCTTTGAAACTTGACAAAATAAAGAACTTCTCTGTTTTGTCTCTATGGTTTGTTTCCTTTTCAAGTAGCCCTAGGAAGAGACTTTGGAAAAGCACTTTCATTGAGATGGGTTGCCAAGCTTCTAAGAAATTACGAGTTTCCGAAATACCAGCAAATATTTTTTCACCCAATCTTGATGATACTTGGTGGTAATGATCAGTACCCAAGTCCTACTTGTCTCACGAAATTTTGTTCTTCTAGTTTGAAGCTTTCGTCTACAGTAGCAGTTTTTATATTTAGGTTTCCCTCTTTTCTCTCCTATATATATAGATGAATTTGGAACTCTAAATTCAACATGGTTTGTAGTAGCTCTTTGAAACTTGACAAAATGAAGGAGTTCTCAGTTTTGTCTCTGTGGTTTGTTTCCTCTTCAAGGAGCCCTAGGAACAGACTGTGGAAAAGCACTTTCATTGAGATGGGTTGCCAAGCTTCTAAGAAATATCGAGTTTCCGAAATACCAGCATATATTTTTTCACCCAAACTTGATGATACTTGGTGGTAATGATCAGTACACAAATCCCACTTGGCTCACCAAATTTTGTTCTTCTAGGTTGAAGCTTTCGTCTACAGTAGCATTTTTTATATTTAGGTTTCCCTCTGTTCTCTCCTATATAGATAGATGAATTTGGAACTCTAAATTCAACGTGGTTTGTAGTAGCTCTTTTAAACTTGACAAAATAAAGGAGTTCTCAGTTTTGTCTCTATGGTTTTTTTCCTCTTAAAGTAGCTCTATTCACAGACTGTGGAAAGCACTTTCATTGAGAGGGGTTGCCAAGCTTCTAAGAAATAACGAGTTTCCGAAATACCAGCAAATATTTTTTCACCCAATCTTGATAATAATTGGTGGTAATGATCAGTGCACAAGTCCCACTTGGCTTACCAAATTTTGTTCTTCTAGGTTGAAGCGTTCGTCGACAGTAGCAGTTTTTATATTTAGGTTTCACTCTGTTCTCTCCTATATAAATAGATGAATTTGGAACTCTAAATCCAACATGGTTTGTAGTAGCTCTTTGAAACTTGACAAAATAAAGGAGTTCTCAGATTTGTCTCTATGGTTTGTTTCCTGTTCAAGTAGCCCTAGGCACAGACTGTGGAAAAGCACTTTCATTGAGATTGGTTGCCAATCTTCTAAGTATTAACGAGTTTCCGAAATACCAGCAAATATTTTTTCACCCAATCTTGATGATACTTGGTGGTAATGATCAGTACACAAATCCCACTTGGCTCACGAAATTTTGTTCTTCTAGTTTGAAGCTTTCGTCTACAGTAGCAGTTTTTATATTTAGGTTTCCCTCTTTTCTCTCCTATATAGATAGATGAATTTGGAACTCTAAATTCAACATGGTTTGTAGTAGCTCTTTGAAACTTGACAAAATGAAGGAGTTCTCAGTTTTGTCTCTATGGTTTGTTTACTCTTCAAGTAGCCCTAGTCACAGACGGAGGAAAGCACTTTCATTGAGATGGGTTGTCAAGTTTATAAGAAATAACAAGTTTCCGAAATACCAGCAAATATTTTTTAACCCAATCTTGATGATACTTGGTGGTAATGATCAGTACACAAATCATACTTGGCTCACCAAATTTTGTTCTTCTAGGTTGAAACGTTCGTCTACAATAGCAGTTTGTATATTTAGGTTTCCCTCTGTTCTCTCCTATATAGATAGATGAATTTGGAACTCTAAATCCAAAATGGTTTGTAGTAGCTCTTTGAAACTTGACAAAATAAAGGGGTTCTCAGTTTTGTCTCTATGGTTTGTTTCCTCTTCAAGTAGCCCAAGGCACAGACTGTGGAAAAGCACTTTCATTGAGAGGGGTTTCCAAGCTTCTAAGAAATTACGAGTTTCCGAAATACCAGCAAATATTTTTTCACCCAATCTAGATGATACATGGTGGTAATGATCAGTACCCAAATCCCACTTGGCTCACCAAATTTTGTTCTTCTAGAATGAAGCATTCGTCTACAGTAGCAGTTTTTATGTTTCGTTCCCCTCTCTTCTCTCCTATATAGATAAATGAATTTGGAACTCTAAATCCAGCATGGTTTGTAGTAGCTCTTTGAAACTTGACAAAATAAAGAACTTCCCTGTTTTGTCTCTATGGTTTGTTTCCTCTTCAAGTAGCCATAGGAACAGACAGTGGAAAAGCACTTTCATTTAGATGGGTTGCCAAGCTTCTAAGAAATATCGAGTTTCCGAAATACCAGCAAATATTTATTCACCCAAACTTGATGATTCTTGGTGGTAATGATCAGTACACAAATCCCACTTGGCTCACCAAATTTTGTTCTTCTAGGTTGAAGCTTTCGTCTACAGTAGCATTTTTTATATTTAGGTTTCCCTCTGTTCTCTCCTATATAGATAGATGAATTTGGAACTCTAAATTCAACATGGTTTGTAGTAGCTCTTTTAAACTTGACAACATAAAGGAGTTCTCAGTTTTGTCTCTATGGTTTGTTTCCTCTTAAAGTAGCCCTAGGCACAGACTCTGGAAAGCACTTTCATTGAGAGGCGTTGCCAAGTTCTAAGAAATAACGAGTTTCCGAAATACCAGCAAATATTTTTTCACCCAATCTTGATAATACTTGGTGGTAATGATCAGTACACAAGTCCAACTTGGCTCACCAAATTTTGTTCTTCTAGGTTGAAGCGTTCGTCGACAGTAGCAGTTTTTAATTTTAGGTTTCACTCTGTACTCTCCTATATAGATAGATGAATTTGGAACTCTAAATCCAACATGGTTTGTAGTAGCTCTTTGAAACTTGACAAAATAAAGGAGTTCTCAGATTAGTCTCTATGGTTTGTTTCCTGTTCAAGTAGCCCTAGGCACAGACTGTGGAAAAGCACTTTCATTGAGAGGGGTTGCCAAGCTTCTAAGAAATAACGAGTTTCCGAAATATAAGCAAATATTTTTTCACCCAATCTTGATGATACTTGGTGGTAATGATCAGTACACAAATCCCACTTGGCTCACGAAATTTTATTCTTCTAGTTTGAAGCTTTCGTCTACAGTAGCAGTTTTTATATTTAGGTTTCCCTCCGTTCTCTCCTATATAGATAGATGAATTTGGAACTCTAAATACAACATGGTTTGTAGTAGCTCTTTGAAACTTGACAAAATAAAGGAGTTCTCAGTTTTGTCTCTATGGTTTGTTTCCTCTTCTAGTAGCCCTAGGTACAGACTGTGGAAAGCACTTTCATTTAGAGGGGTTGCCAAGCTTCTAAGAAATAACGAGTTTCCGAAATACCAGCAAATATTTTTTCAACCAATCTTGATGATACTTGGTGGTAATGATCAGTACCCAAGTCCCACTTGGCTCACAAAATTTTTTTCTTCTAGGTTGAAGCGTTCGTCGACAGTAGCAGTTCTTATATTTAGGTTTCCCTCTGTTCTCTCCTATATAGATAGATGAATTTGGAACTCTAAATCCAACATGGTTTGTAGTAGCTTTTGAAACTTGACAAAATAAAAAAGTTCTCAGATTTGTCTCTATGGTTTGTTTCCTGTTCAAGTAGCCCTAGGCACAGACTGTGGAAAAGCACTTTCATTGAGATTGGTTGCCAATCTTCTAAGAAATAACGAGTTTCCGAAATACCAGCAAATATTTTTTCACAGAGTCTTGATGATACTTGGTGGTAATGATCAGTACACAAATCCCACTTGGCTCACCAAATTTTGTTCTTCTAGGTTAAAGCTTTCGTCTACAGTAGCAGTTTTTATATTTAGTTTACCCTCTGTTCTCTCCTATATAGATAGATGAATTTGGAACTCTAAATTCAACATGGTTTGTAGTAGCTCTTTTAATCTTGACAAAATAAAGGAGTTCTCAGTTTTGTCTCTATGGTTTGTTTCCTCTTCAAGTAGATCTATGCACAGACTGTGGAAAAGCACTTTCATTGAGAGGGGTTGCCAAGCTTCTAAGAAATAACGAGTTTCCGAAATACAAGCAAATATTTTTTCACCCAATCTTGATGATACTTGGTGGTAGTGATCAGTACACAAATCCCATTTGGCTTACCAAATTTTGTTCTTCTCCGTTGAAGAGTTCGTCTACAGTAGCAGTTTTTATATTTAGGTTTCCCTCTGTTCTCTCATATATAGATAGATGAATTTGGAACTCTAAATCCAACATGGTTTGTAGTAGCCCTTTGAAACTTGACAAAATAAAGGAGTTCTCAGATTATTCTTTATGGTTTGTCTCCACTTCAAGTATCCCTAGGCACAAACTGTGGAAAAGCACTTTCATTGAGATGGGTTGCCAAGCTTCTAAGAAATAACGAGTTTCCGAAATACCAGCAAATATTTTTTCACCCAATCTTGATGATACTTGGTTGTAATGATCAGTACACAAATCCCACTTGGCTCACCAAATTTTGTTCTTCTACGTTGAAGCGTTCTTCTACAGTAGCAGTTTTTATATTTAGGTTTCCCTCTGTTCTCTCCTATATAGATAGATGAATTTGGAACTCTAAATCCAAACATGGTTTGTAGTAGCTCTTTGAAATTGACAAAATAAAGAACTTCTCTGTTTTGTCTCTATGGTTTGTTTCCTTTTCAAGTAGCCCTAGGAAGAGACTTTGGAAAAGCACTTTCATTGAGATGGGTTGCCAAGCTTCTAAGAAATTACGAGTTTCCGAAATACCAGCAAATATTTTTTCACCCAATCTTGATGATACTTGGTGGTAATGATCAGTACCCAAGTCCTACTTGTCTCACGAAATTTTGTTCTTCTAGTTTGAAGCTTTCGTCTACAGTAGCAGTTTTTATATTTAGGTTTCCCTCTTTTCTCTCCTATATATATAGATGAATTTGGAACTCTAAATTCAACATGGTTTGTAGTAGCTCTTTGAAACTTGACAAAATGAAGGAGTTCTCAGTTTTGTCTCTATGGTTTGTTTACTCTTCAAGTAGCCCTAGTCACAGACGGTGGAAAGCACTTTCATTGAGATGGGTTGTCAAGTTAATAAGAAATAACAAATTTCCGAAATACCAGCAAATATTTTTTAACCCAATCTTGATGATACTTGGTGGTAATGATCAGTACACAAATCATACTTGGCTCACCAAATTTTGTTCTTCTAGGTTGAAACGTTCGTCTACAATAGCAGTTTGTATATTTAGGTTTCCCTCTGTTCTCTCCTATATAGATAGATGAATTTGGAACTCTAAATCCAAAATGGTTTGTAGGAGCTCTTTGAAACTTGACAAAATAAAGGAGTTCTCAGTTTTGTCTCTATGGTTTGTTTCCTCTTCAAGTAGCCCAAGGCACAGACTGTTTAAAAGCACTTTCATTGAGAGGGGTTTCCAAGCTTCTAAGAAATTACGAGTTTCCGAAATACCAGCAAATATTTTTTCACCCAATCTAGATGATACATGGTGGTAATGATCAGTACACAAATCCCACTTGGCTCACCAAATTTTGTTCTTCTAGGTTGAAGCGTTCTTCTACAGTAGCAGTTTTTATATTTAGGTTTCCCTCTGTTCTCTCCTATATAGATAGATGAATTTGGAACTCTAAATCTAACATGGTTTGTAGTAGCTCTTTGAAACTTGAAAAAGTAAAGGAGTTCTCAGTTTTGTCTCTATGGTTTGTTTCCTCTTCAAGTAGCCCTAGGCACAGACTGTGGAAAAGCACTTTCACTTAGAGGGTTTGCCAAGCTTCTAAGAAATTACGAGTTTCCGAAATACCAGCAAATATTTTTTCACCCAATCTTGATGATACTTGGTGGTAATGATCAGTACCCAAATCCCACTTGGCTCACCAAATTTTGTTCTTCTAGAATGAAGCATTCGTCTACAGTAGCAGTTTTTATATTTCGTTCCCCTCTCTTCTCTCCTATATAGATAGATGAATTTGGAACTCTAAATCCAGCATGGTTTGTAGTAGCTCTTTGAAACTTGACAAAATAAAGAACTTCCCTGTTTTGTCTCTATGGTTTGTTTCCTCTTCAAGTAGCCCTAGGAACAGACAGTGGAAAAGCACTTTCATTGAGATGGGTTGCCAAGCTTCTAAGAAATATCGAGTTTCCGAAATACCAGCAAATATTTTTTCACCCAAACTTGATGATACTTGGTGGTAATGATCAGTACACAAATCCCACTTGGCTCACCAAATTTTGTTCTTCTAGGTTGAACCTTTCGTCTACAGTAGCATTTTTTATATTTAGGTTTCCCTCTGTTCTCTCCTATATAGATAGATGGATTTGGAACTCTAAATTCAACATGGTTTGTAGTAGCTCTTTTAAACTTGACAATATAAAGGAGTTCTCAGTTTTGTCTCTATGGTTTGTTTCCTCTTAAAGTAGCCCTAGGCACAGACTCTGGAAAGCACTTTCATTGAGAGGCGTTGCCAAGCTTCTAAGAAATAACGAGTTTCCGAAATACCAGCAAATATTTTTTCACCCAATCTTGATAATACTTGGTGGTAATGATCAGTACACAAATCCCACTTGGCTCACCAAATTTTGTTCTTCTAAGTTGAAGCGTTCGTCTACAGTAGCAGTTTTTATATTTAGGTTTCCCTCTGTTCTCTCCTATATAGATAGATGGATTTGGAACTCTAAATTCAACATGGTTTGTAGTAGCTCTTTTAAACTTGACAATATAAAGGAGTTCTCAGTTTTGTCTCTATGGTTTGTTTCCTCTTAAAGTAGCCCTAGGCACAGACTCTGGAAAGCACTTTCATTGAGAGGCGTTGCCAAGCTTCTAAGAAATAACGAGTTTCCGAAATACCAGCAAATATTTTTTCACCCAATCTTGATAATACTTGGTGGTAATGATCAGTACACAAGTCCAACTTGGCTCACCAAATTTTGTTCTTCTAGGTTGAAGCGTTCGTCGACAGTAGCAGTTTTTAATTTTAGGTTTCACTCTGTACTCTCCTATATAGATAGATGAATTTGGAACTCTAAATCCAACATGGTTTGTAGTAGCTCTTTGAAACTTGACAAAATAAAGGAGTTCTCAGATTTGTCTCTATGGTTTGTTTCCTGTTCAAGTAGCCCTAGGCACAGACTGTGGAAAAGCACTTTCATTGAGAGGGGTTGCCAAGCTTCTAAGAAATAACAAGTTTCCGAAATACCAGCAAATATTTTTTCACCCAATCTTGATGATACTTGGTGGTAATGATCAGTACACAAATCCCACTTGGCTCACGAAATTTTGTTCTTCTAGTTTGAAGCTTTCGTCTACAGTAGCAGTTTTTATATTTAGGTTTCCCTCCGTTCTCTCCTATATAGATAGATGAATTTGGAACTCTAAATACAACATGGTTTGTAGTAGCTCTTTGAAACTTGACAAAATAAAGGAGTTCTCAGTTTTGTCTCTATGGTTTGTTTCCTCTTCTAGTAGCCCTAGGCACAGACTGTGGAAAGCCCTTTCATTTAGAGGGGTTGCCAAGCTTCTAAGAAATAACGAGTTTCCGAAATACCAGCAAATATTTTTTCACCCAATCTTGATGATACTTGGTGGTAATGATCAGTACCCAAGTCCTACTTGGCTCAACAAATTTTGTTCTTCTAGGATGAATCATTCGTCTACAGTAGCAGTTTTTATATTTGGGTTTCCCTCTGTTCTCTCCTATATAGATAGATGAATTTGGAACTCGAAATCCATCATGGTTTGTAGTAGCTCTTTGAAACTTGACAAAATAAAGAACTTCTCTGTTTTGTCTCTATGGTTTGTTTCCTTTTCAAGTAGCCCTAGGAAGAGACTGTGGAAAAGCACTTTCATTGAGTTGGGTTGCAAAGCTTCTAAGAAATATCGAGTTTCCGAAATACCAGCATATATTTTTTCACCCAAACTTGATGGTACTTGGTTTTAATGATCAGTACACAAATCCCACTTGGCTCACCAAATTTTGTTCTTCTAGGTTGAAGCTTTCGTCTACAGTAGCATTTTTTATATTTAGGTTTCCCTCTGTTCTCTCCTATATAGATAGATGAATTTGGAACTCTAAATTCAACGTGGTTTGTAGTAGCTCTTTTAAACTTGACAAAATAAAGGAGTTCTCAGTTTTGTCTCTATGGTTTGTTTCCTCTTAAAGTAGCTCTATTCACAGACTGTGGAAAGCACTTTCATTGAGAGGGGTTGCCAAGCTTCTAAGAAATAACGAGTTTCCGAAATACCAGCAAATATTTTTTCACCCAATCTTGATAATACTTGTTGGTAATGATCAGTACACAAGTCCCACTTGGCTCACCAAATTTTGTTTTCTAGGTTGAAGCGTTCGTCGACAGTAGCAGTTTTTATATTTAGGTTTCACTCTGTTCTCTCCTATATAAATAGATGAATTTGGAACTCTAAATCCAACATGGTTTGTAGTAGCTCTTTGAAACTTGACAAAATAAAGGAGTTCTCAGATTTGTCTCTATGGTTTGTTTCCTGTTCAAGTAGCCCTAGGCACAGACTGTGGAAAAGCACTTTCATTGAGATTGGTTGCCAATCTTCTAAGAAATAACGAGTTTCCGAAATACCAGCAAATATTTTTTCACCCAATCTTGATGATACTTGGTGGTAATGATCAGTACACAAATCCCACTTGGCTCACGAAATTTTGTTCTTCTAGTTTGAAGCTTTCGTCTACAGTAGCAGTTTTTATATTTAGGTTTCCCTCTTTTCTCTCCTATATAGATAGATGAATTTGGAACTCTAAATTCAACATGGTTTGTAGTAGCTCTTTGAAACTTGACAAAAAGAAGGAGTTCTCAGTTTTGTCTCTATGGTTTGTTTACTCTTCAAGTAGCCCTAGTCACAGACGGTGGAAAGCACTTTCATTGAGATATGTTGTCAAGTTTATAAGAAATAACAAGTTTCCGAAATACCAGCAAATATTTTTTAACCCAATCTTGATGATACTTGGTGGTAATGATCAGTACACAAATCATACTTGGCTCACCAAATTTTGCTCTTCTAGGTTGAAACGTTCGTCTACAATAGCAGTTTGTATATTTAGGTTTCCCTCTGTTCTCTCCTATATAGATAGATGAATTTGGAACTCTAAATCCAAAATGGTTTGTAGTTGCTCTTTGAAACTTGACAAAATAAAGGAGTTCTCAGTTTTGTCTCTATGGTTTGTTTCCTCTTCAAGTAGCCCAAGGCACAGACTGTGGAAAAGCACTTTCATTGAG
This sequence comes from Callospermophilus lateralis, assembly GCF_048772815.1. Taxonomy (NCBI): domain Eukaryota; kingdom Metazoa; phylum Chordata; class Mammalia; order Rodentia; family Sciuridae; genus Callospermophilus; species Callospermophilus lateralis. Next base: position 143,654 of record NW_027513646.1, on the reverse strand, counting down.
AGGGGTTTCCAAGCTTCTAAGAAATTACGAGTTTCCGAAATACCAGCAAATATTTTTTCACCCAATCTAGATGATACATGGTGGTAATGATCAGTACACAAATCCCACTTGGCTCACCAAATTTTGTTCTTTTAGGTTGATGCGTTCTTCTACAGTAGCAGTTTTTATATTAGGTTTCCCTCTGTTCTCTCCTATATAGATAGATGAATTTGGAACTCTAAATCCAACATGGTTTGTAGTAGCTCTTTGAAACTTGAAAAAGTAAAGGAGTTCTCAGTTTTGTCTCTATGGTTTGTTTCCTGTTCAAGTAGCCCTAGGCACAGACTGTGGAAAAGCAATTTTCACTTAGAGGGTTTGCCAAGCTTCTAAGAAATTACGAGTTTCCGAAATACCAGCAAATATTTTTTCACCCAATCTTGATGATACTTGGTGGTAATGATCAGTACCCAAATCCCACTTGGCTCACCAAATTTTGTTCTTCTAGAACGAAGCATTCGTCTACAGTAGCAGTTTTTATATTTCGTTCCCCTCTCTTCTCTCCTATATAGATAGATGAATTTGGAACTCTAAATCCAGCATGGTTTGTAGTAGCTCTTTGAAAGTTGACAAAATAAAGAACTTCCCTGTTTTGTCTCTATGGTTTGTTTCCTCTTCAAGTAGCCCTAGGAACAGACAGTGGAAAAGCACTTTCATTGAGAGGGGTTGCCAAGCTTCTAAGAAATATCGAGTTTCCGAAATACCAGCAAATATTTTTTCACCCAAACTTGATGATACTTGGTGCTAATGATCAGTACACAAATCCCACTTGGCTCACCAAATTTTGTTCTTCTAAGTTGAAGCGTTCGTCTACAGTAGCAGTTTTTATATTTAGGTTTCCCTCTGTTCTCTCCTATATAGATAGATGAATTTGGAACTCTAAATCCAACATGGTTTGTAGTAGCTCTTTGAAACTTGACAAAATAAAGGAGTTCTCAGTTTTGTCTCTATGGTTTGTTTCCTCTTAAAGTAGACCTAGGCACAGACTGTGGAAATCACTTTCATTGAGATGGGTTGCCAAGCTTCTAAGAAATAACGAGTTTCTGAAATACCAGCAAATATTTTTTCACCCAATCTTGATGATACTTGGTGGTAATGATCAGTACACAAATCCCACTGGGCTTACCAAATTTTGTTCTTCTAGGTTGAAGCGTTCGTCTACAGTAGCAGTTTTTATATTTAAGTTTCCCTCGGTTCTCTCCTACATAGATAGATGAATTTGGAACTCTGAATCCAACATGGTTTGTAGTAGCTCTTTGAAACTTGACAAATTAAGGAGTTCTCAGTTTTGTCTCTATGGTTTGTTTCCTCTTCAAGTAGCCCTAGGCACAGACTGTGGAAAAGCACTTAAATTGAGAGGGGTTTCCAAGCTTCTAAGAAATTACGAGTTTCCGAAATACCAGCAAATATTTTTTCACCCAATCTTGATGATACTTGGAGCTAATGATCAGTACACAAATCCCACTTGGCTCACCAAATTTTGTTCTTCTAGATTGAAGCGTTCGTCTACAGTAGCAGTTTTTATATTTAGGTTTCCCTCTGTTCTCTCCTATATAGAAATATAATTTGGAATTCTAAATCCAACATGGTTTGTAGTAGCTTTTTGAAACTTGACAAAATAAAGGAGTTCTCAGTTTTGTCTCTATGGTTTGTTTCCTCTTCAAGTAGCCCTAGGCACAGACTGTGGAAAAGCACTTTCATTGAGAGGGGATGCCAAGCTTCTCAGAAATAAAGAGTTTCGAAATAACAGCAAATATTTTTTCACCCAAATTTGATGATTCTTGGTGGTAATGATCAGTACACAAATCCCACTTGGCTCACGAAATTTTGTTCTTCTAGTTTGAAGCTTTCGTCTACAGTAGCAGTTTTTATATTTAGGTTTCCCTTTGTTCTCTCGTATTTAGATAGATGAATTTGGAAATCTAAATCCAACATGGTTTGTAGTAGCTCTTTGAAACTTGACAAAATAAAGGAGTTCTCAGTTTTGTCTCTATGGTTTGTTTCCTCTTCAAGTAGCCCTAGGCACAGACTGTGGAAAGCACTTTCATTGAGATGGGTTGCCAAGCTTCTAAGAAATAACGAGTTTCCGAAATACCAGCAAATATTTTTTCACCCAATCTTGATGATACTTGGTGGTAATGATCAGTACACAAATCCCACTTGGCTCACCAAATTTTGTTCTTCTAGGTTGAAGCGTTCGTCTACAGTAGCAGTTTTATATTTAGGATTCCCTCGATTCTCTGATATAAAGATAGATGAATTTGGAACTCTAAATCCAACATGGTTTGTAGTACATTTTTGAAACTTGACAAAATTAAGGAATTCTCAGATTTGTCTCTATGGCTTGTTTCCTCTTCAAGTAGCCCTAGGCGCAGACTGTGGAAAAGCACTTTCATTGAGAGGGGTTGCCAAGCTTCTAAGAAATAACGAGTTTCCGAAATAACAGCAAATATTTTTTCACCCAATCTTGATGATACTTGGTGGTAATGATCAGTACACAAATCCCACTTGGCTTACCAAATTTTGTTCTTCTAAGTTGAAGCGTTCGTCTCCAGTAGGAGTTTTTATATTTAGGTTTCCCTCTGTTCTCTACTATATAGATAGATGAATTTGGAACTCTAAATCCAACATGGTTTGTAGTAGCTCTTTGAAACTTGACAAAATAATGGAGTTCTCAGATTTGTCTCTATGGTTTGCTTCCTCTTCACATAGCCCTAGCCACAGACTGTGGAAAATCATTTTCATTGAGAGGGGTTGCCAAGCTTCTAAGAAATAACGAGTTTCCGAAATACCAGGAAATATTTTTTCACCCAATCTTGATGATACTTGGTGGTAATGATCAGTACACAAATTCCACTTGGCTCACCAAATTTTGTTCTTCTAGGTTGAAGCGTTCGTCTACAGTAGCAGTTTTTATATTTAGGTTTCCCTCGATTCTCTGATATATAGATAGATGAATTTGGAACTCTAAATCCAACATGGTTTGTAGTACATCTTTGAAACTTGACAAAATAAAGGAGTTCTCAGTTTTGTCTTTATGGTTTGTTTCCTCTTCAAGTAGCCCTAGGAACACACTGTGGAAAGCACTTTCATTGAGAGGGGTTGCCAAGCTTCTACGAAATAACGAGTTTCCGAAATACCAGCAAATATTTTTCACCCAATCTTGATGATAGTTGGAGATAATGATCAGTACACAAATCCCACTTGGCTCACCAAATTTTGTTCTTCTATTTTGAAGCGTTCGTCTACCGTAGCAGTTTTTATATTTAGGTTTCCCTTTGTTCTCTCCTATTTACATAGATGAATTTGAAACTCTAAATCCAACATGGTTTGTAGTAGCTCTTTGAAACTTGACAAAATAAAGGAGTTCTCAGTTTTGTCTCTATGGTTTGTTTCCTCTTCAAGTAGCCCTAGGCACAGACTGTGGAAAGCACTTTCATTGAGAGGGGTTGCCAAGCTTCTAAGAAATAATGAGTTTCCGAAATACCAGCAAATATTTTTTCACCCAATCTTGATGATACTTGGTGGTAATGATCACTACACAAATCCCACTTGGCTCACCAAAATTTTGTTCTTCTAGGTTGAAGCGTTCGTCTACAGTAGCAGTTTTTATATTTAGGTTTCCCTCTGTTCTCTCCCATATAGATAGATGAATTTGGAACTCTAAATCCAACATGGTTTGTAGTAGCTCTTTGAAACTTGACAAAATAAAGGAGGTCTCAGTTTTGTCTCTATGGTTTGTTTCCTCTTAAAGTAGCCCTAGGCACAGACTGTGGAAAGCACTTTCATTGAGATGGGTTGCCAAGCTTCTAAGAAATAACGAGTTTCCGAAATACCAGCAAATATTTTTTCACACAATCTAGTTGATACTTGGTGGTAATGATCAGTACACAAATCCCACTTGGCTCACCAAATTTTGTTCTTCTAGGTTGAACCGATCGTCTACATTAGCAGTTTTTATATTTAGGTTTCTCTCTGTTCTCTCCTATATAGATAGATGAATTTGGAACTCTAAATCCAACATGGTTTGTAGTAGCTCTTTGAAACTTGACAAAATAAATCAGGTCTCAGATTTGTCTCTATGGTTTGTTTCCTCTTCAAGTAGCCGTAGGCACAGACTGTGGGAAAGCACTTTCATTGAGAGGGGTTGCCAAGCTTCTAAGAAATAACGAGTGTCCGAAATACCAGCAAATATTTTTTCACCCAATCTTGATGATACTTGGTGGTAATGATCAGTACACAGATTCCACTTGGCTCACCAAATTTTGTTCTTCTAGGTTGAAGCGTTCGTCTACAGTAGCAGTTTTTATATTTAGGTTTCCCTCGATTCTCTGATATATAGATAGATGAATTTGGAACTCTAAATCCAACATGGTTTGTAGTACATCTTTGAAACTTGACAGAATAAAGGAGTTCTCAGTTTTGTCTCTATGGTTTGTTTCCTCTTCAAGTAGCCCTAGGCACAGACTGTGGAAAGCACTTTCATTGAGAGGGGTTGCCAAGCTTCTACTAAATAACGAGTTTCCGAAATACCAGCAAATATTTTTTCACCCAATCTTGATGATACTTGGAGCTAATGATCAGTACACAAATCCCACTTGGCTCACCAAATTTTGTTCTTCTAGGTTGAAGTGTTCGTCTACAGTAGCAGTTTTTATATTTAGGTTTCCCTCTGTTCTCTCCTATATAGAAAGATGAATTTGGAACTCTAAATCCAACATGGTTTGTAGTACCTCTTTGAAACTTGACAAAATAAAGGAGTTCTCAGTTTTGTCTCTATGGTTTGTTTCCTCTTCAAGTAGCCCTAGGCACAGACTGTGGAAAAGAACTTTCATTGAGAGGTGTTGCCAAGCTTCTAAGAAATTACGAGTTTCCGAAATACCAGCAAATATTTTTTCACCCAATCTTGATGATACTTGGTGCTAATGATCAGTACACAAATCCCACTTGGCTCACCAAATTTTGTTCTTCTAAGTTGAAGCGTTCGTCTACAGTAGCAGTTTTTATATTTAGGTTTCCCTCTGTTCTCTCCTATATAGATAGATGAATTTGGAACTCTAAATCCAACATGGTTTGTAGTAGCTCTTTGAAACTTGACAAAATAAAGGAGTTCTCAGTTTTGTCTCATGGTTTGTTTCCTCTTAAAGTAGACCTAGGCACAGACTGTGGAAATCACTTTCATTGAGATGGGTTGCCAAGCTTCTAAGAAATAACGAGTTTCCGAAATACCAGCAAATATTTTTTCACCCAATCTTGATGATACTTGGTGGTAATGATCAGTACAGAAATCCCACATGGCTCACCAAATTTTGTTCTTCTAGGTTGAAGCGTTCGTCTACAGTAGCAGTTTTTATATTTAGGTTTCCCTCTGTTCTCTCCTATATAGATAGATGAATTTGGAACTCTAAATCCAACATGGTTTGTAGTAGCTGTTTGAAACTTGACAAAATAAAGGAGTTCTCAGTTTTGTCTCTATGGTTTGTTTCCTCTTAAAGTAGCCCTAGGCACAAACTGTGGAAAGCACTTTCATTGAGATGGGTTGCCAAGCTTCTAAGAAATAACGAGTTTCCGAAATACCAGCAAATATTTTTTCACCCAATCTTGATGATACTTGGTGGTAATGATCAGTACACAAATCCCACTTGGCTCACCAAATTTTGTTCTTCTAGGTTGAAGCGTTCGTCTACAGTAGCAGTTTTTATATTTAGGTTCATCTGTTCTCTCCTATATAGATAGATGAATTTGGAACTCTAAATCCAACATGGTTTGTAGTAGCTCTTTGAAACTTGAAAAAAATAAAGGAGTTCTCAGTTTTGTCTCTATGGTTTGTTTCCTCTTCAAGTAGCCCTAGGCACAGACTGTGGAAAAGCACTTTCATTGTGAGGGGTTGCCAAGCTTCTATTAAATAACGAGTTTCCGAAAGACCAACAAATATTTTTTCAACCAAATTTGATGATTCTTGGTGGTAACGATCAGTACACAAATCCCACTTGGCTCACGAAATTTTGTACTTCTAGTTTGAAGCTTTCGTCTACAGTAGCAGTATTTATATTTAGGTTTCGCTCTGTTCTCTCTTATATAGATAGATGAATTTGGAACTCTAAATCCAACATGGTATGTAGTAGCTCTTTGAAACTTGACAAAATAAAGGAGTTCTCAGTTTTGTCTCTATGGTTTGTTTCCTCTTAATGTAGCCCTAGGCACAGACTGTGGAAAGCACTTGCATTGAGATGGGTTGTCAAGCTTCTAAGAAATAACGAGTTTCCGAAATACCAGCAAATATTTTTTCACCCAATCTAGTTGATACTTGGTGGTAATGATCAGTACAGAAATCCCACTTTGCTCACCAAATTTTGTTCTTCTATTTTGAAGCGTTCGTCTACCGTAGCAGTTTTTATATTTAGGCTTCCCTCTGTTCTCTCCTATATAGATAGATGAATTTGGAACTCTAAATCCAACATGGATTGTAGTAGCTCTTTGAAACTTGACAAAATAAAGGAGTTCTCAGTTTGTCTCTATGGTTTGTTTCCTCTTAAAGTAGCCCTAGGCACAGACTGTGGAAAGCACTTTCATTGAGATGGGTTGCCAAGCTTCTAAGAAATAACGAGTTTCCGAAATACCAGCAAATATTTTTTCACACAACCTAGTTGATACTTGGTGGTAATGATCAGTACACAAATCCCACTTGGCTCACCAAATTTTGCTCTTCTAGGTTGAAGCGTTCGTCTACAGTAGCAGTTTTTATATATAGATTTCTCTCTGTTCTCTCCTATATAGATAGATGAAATTGGAACTCTAAATCCAACATGGTTTGTAGTAGCTCTTTGAAACTTCACAAAATAAAGGAGTTCTCAGATTTGTCCCTATGGCTTGTTTCCTCTTCAAGTAGCCCTAGGCGCAGACTGTGGAAAAGCAATTTCATTGAGAGGGGTTCCCAAGCTTCTAAGAAATAACGAGTTTCCGAAATACCAGCAAATATTTTTTCACCCAATCTTGATGATACTTGGAGCTAATGATCAGTACACAAATCCCACTTGGCTCACCAAATTTTGTTCTTCTAGGTTGAAGTGTTCGTCTACAGTAGCAGTTTTTATATTTAGGTTTCCCTCTGTTCTCTCCTATATAGAAAGATGAATTTGGAACTCTAAATCCAACATGGTTTGTAGTAGCTCTTTGAAACTTGACAAAATAAAGGAGTTCTCAGTTTTGTCTCTATGGTTTGTTTCCTCTTCAAGTAGCCCTAGGCACAGACTGTGGAAAACCACTTTCATTGAGAGGGGTTGCCAAGCTTCTAAGAAATAAAGAGTTTCGAAATAACAGCAAATATTTTTTCACCCAAATTTGATGATTCTTGGTGGTAATGATCAGTACACAAATCCCACTTGGCTCACGAAATTTTGTTCTTCTAGTTTGAAGCTTTCGTCTACAGTAGCAGTTTTTATATTTAGGTTTCCCTTTGTTCTCTCGTATTTAGATAGATGAATTTGGAAATCTAAATCCAACATGGTTTGTAGCAGCTCTTTGAAACTTGACAAAATAAAGTAGTTCTCAGTTTTGTCTCTATAGTTTGTTTCCTCTTCAAGTAGCCCTAGGCACAGACTGTGGAAAGCACTTTCATTGAGAGGGGTTGCCAAGCTTCTAAGAAATAACGAGTTTCCGAAATACCAGCAAATATTTTTTCACCCAATCTTGATGATACTTGGTGGTAATGATCAGTACACAAATCCCACTTGGCTCACCAAATTTTGTTCTTCTAGGTTGAAGCATTCGTCTACAGTAGCAGTTTTTATATTTAGGTTTCCCTCGATTCTCTGATATATAGATAGATGAATTTGGAACTCTAAATCCAACATGGTTTGTAGTACATCTTTGAAACTTGACAAAATTAAGGAGTTCTCAGATTTGTCTCTATGGCTTGTTTCCTCTTCAAGTAGCCCTAGGCGCAGACTGTGGAAAAGCACTTTCATTGAGAGGGGTTGCCAAGCTTCTAAGAAATAACGAGTTTCCGAAATAACAGCAAATATTTTTTCACCCAATCTTGATGATACTTGGTGGTAATGATCAGTACACAAATCCCACTTGGCTTACCAAATTTTGTTCTTCTAAGTTGAAGCGTTCGTCTACAGTAGGAGTTTTTATATTTAGGTTTCCCTCTGTTCTCTACTATATAGATAGATGAATTTGGAACTCTAAATCCAACATGGTTTGTAGTAGCTCTTTGAAACTTGACAAAATAATGGAGTTCTCAGATTTGTCTCTATGGTTTGCTTCCTCTTCACATAGCCCTAGCCACAGACTGTGGAAAATCATTTCCATTGAGAGGGGTTGCCAAGCTTCTAAGAAATAACGAGTTTCCGAAATACCAGCAAATATTTTTTCACCCAATCTTGATGATACTTGGTGGTAATGATCAGTACACAAATTCCACTTGGCTCACCAAATTTTGTTCTTCTAGGTTGAAGCGTTCGTCTACAGTAGCAGTTTTTATATTTAGGTTTCCCTCGATTCTCTGATATATAGATAGATGAATGTGGAACTCTAAATCCAACATGGTTTGTAGTACATCTTTGAAACTAGACAAAATAAAGGAGTTCTCAGTTTTGTCTCTATGGTTTGTTTCCTCTTCAAGTAGCCCTAGGCACAGACTGTGGAAAGCACTTTCATTGAGAGGGGTTGCCAAGCTTCTACGAAATAACGAGTTTCCGAAATACCAGCAAATATTTTTTCCCCCAATCTTGATAATACTTGGTGGTAATGATCAGTACACAAATCCCACATGGCTCACCAAATTTTGTTCTTCTAGGTTGAAGCTTTCGTCTACAGTAGCAGTTTTTATATTTAGGTTTCACTCTGTTCTCTCCTATATAGATAGATGAATTTGGAACTCTAAATCCAACATGGTTTGTAGTAGCTCTTTGAAACTTGACAAAATAAAGGAGTTCTCAGTTTTGTCTCTATGGTTTGTTTCCTCTTAAATAGACCTAGGCACAGACTGTGGAAATCACTTTCATTGAGATGGGTTGCCAAGCTTCTAAGAAATAACGAGTTTCCGAAATACCAGCAAATATTTTTTCACCCAATCTTGATGATACTTGGTGGTAATGATCAGTACACAAATCCCACTTGGCTTACCAAATTTTGTTCTTCTAGGTTGAAGCGTTCGTCTACAGTAGCAGTTTTTATATTTAAGTTTCCCTCGGTTCTCTCCTATATAGATAGATGAATTTGGAACTCTAAATCCAACATGGTTTGTAGTAGCTCTTTGAAACTTGACAAAATAAAGGAGTTCTCAGTTTTGGCTCTATGGTTTGTTTCCTCTTCAAGTAGCCCTAGGCACAGACTGTGGAAAAGCACTTTCATTGAGAGGGGTTGCCAAGCTTCTAAGAAATTACGAGTTTCCGAAATACCAGCAAATATTTTTTCACCCAATCTTGATGATAGTTGGAGATAATGATCAGTACACAAATCCCACTTGGCTCACCAAATTTTGTTCTTCTAGGTTGAAGCGTTCGTCTACAGTAGCAGTTTTTATATTTAGGTTTCCCTCTGTTCTCTTCTATATAGAAAGATGAATTTGGAACTCTAAATCCAACATGGTTTGTAGTACCTCTTTGAAACTTGAGAAAAAAAAGGAGTTCTCAGTTTTGTCTCTATGGTTTGTTTCCTCTTCAAGTAGCCCTAGGCACAGACTGTGGAAATGCACTTTCATTGAGAGGGGTTGCCAAGCTTCTAAGAAATAGTGAGATTCGAAATAACAGCAAATATTTTTTCATCCAAATTTGATGATTCTTGGTGGTAATGATCAGTACACAAATCCCACTTGGCTCACGAAATTTTATTCTTCTAGTTTGAAGCTTTCGTCTACAGTAGCAGTTTTTATATTTAGGTTTCCCTTTGTTCTCTCGTATTTAGATAGATGAATTTGGAAATCTAAATCCAACATGGTTTGTAGTAGCTCTTTGAAACTTGACAAAATAAAGGAGTTCTCAGTTTTGTCTCTATGGTTTGTTTCCTCTTCAAGTAGCCCTAGGCACAGACTGTGGAAAGCTCTTTCATTGAGATGGGTTGCCAAGCTACTAAGAAATAACGAGTTTCCGAAATACCAGCAAATATTTTTTCACCCAATCTTGATGATACTTGGTGGTAATGATCAGTACACAAATCCCACTTGGCTCACCAAATTTTGTTCTTCTAGGTTGAAGCGTTCGTCTACAGTAGCAGTTTTTATATTTAGGTTTCCCTCTGTTCTCTCCCATATAAATAGATGAATTTGGAACTCTAAATCCAACATGGTTTGTAGTAACTCTATGAAACGTGACAAAATAAAGGAGTTCTCAGTTTTGTCTCTATGGTTTGTTTCCTCTTAAAGTAGCCCTAGGCACAGACTGTGGAAAAGCACTTTCATTGAGAGTGTTTTCCAAGCTTCTAAGAAAATACGAGTTTCCGAAATACCAGCAAATATTTTTTCTCCCAATCTAGTTGATACTTATTGGTAATGATCAGTACACAAATCCCACTTGGCTCACCAAATTTTGTTCTTCTAGGTTGAAGCGTTCGTCTACAGTAGCAGTTTTTATATTTAAGTTTCCCTCGGTTCTCTCCTATATAGATAGATGAATTTGGAACTCTAAATCCAACATGGTTTGTAGTAGCTCTTTGAAACTTGACAAAATAAAGGAGTTCTCAGTTTTGGCTCTATGGTTTGTTTCCTCTTCAAGTAGCCCTAGGCACAGACTGTGGAAAAGCACTTTCATTGAGAGGGGTTGCCAAGCTTCTAAGAAATTACGAGTTTCCGAAATACCAGCAAATATTTTTTCACCCAATCTTGATGATAGTTGGAGATAATGATCAGTACACAAATCCCACTTGGCTCACCAAATTTTGTTCTTCTAGGTTGAAGCGTTCGTCTACAGTAGCAGTTTTTATATTTAGGTTTCCCTCTGTTCTCTTCTATATAGAAAGATGAATTTGGAACTCTAAATCCAACATGGTTTGTAGTAGCTCTTTGAAACTTGAGAAAAAAAAGGAGTTCTCAGTTTTGTCTCTATGGTTTGTTTCCTCTTCAAGTAGCCCTAGGCACAGACTGTGGAAATGCACTTTCATTGAGAGGGGTTGCCAAGCTTCTAAGAAATAGTGAGATTCGAAATAACAGCAAATATTTTTTCATCCAAATTTGATGATTCTTGGTGGTAATGATCAGTACACAAATCCCACTTGGCTCACGAAATTTTGTTCTTCTATTTTGAAGCTTTCGTCTACAGTAGCAGTTTTTATATTTAGGTTTCCCTTTGTTCTCTCGTATTTAGATAGATGAATTTGGAAATCTAAATCCAACATGGTTTGTAGTAGCTCTTTGAAACTTGACAAAATAAAGGAGTTCTCAGTTTTGTCTCTATGGTTTGTTTCCTCTTCAAGTAGCCCTAGGCACAGACTGTGGAAAAGCACTTTCATTGAGAGGGGTTGCCAAGCTTCTAAGAAATTACGAGTTTCCGAAATACCAGCAAATATTTTTTCACCCAATCTTGATGATACTTGGAGCTAATGATCAGTACACAAATCCCACTTGGCTCACCAAATTTTGTTCTTCTAGGTTGAAGCGTTCGTCTACAGTAGCAGTTTTTATATTTAGGTTTCCCTCTGTTCTCTCCTATATAGATAGATGAATTTGGAACTCTAAATCCAACATGGTTTGTAGTAGCTATTTGGTACTTGACAAAATAAAGGAGGTCTCAGATTTGTCTCTATGGTTGGTTTCCTCTTCAAGTAGCCCTAGGCACAGACTGTGGAAAAGCACTTTCATTGAGAGGGGTTGCCAAGCTTCTAAGAAGTAACGAGTTTCCGAAATACCAGCAAATATTTTTTCACCCAATCTTGATGATACTTGGTGGTAATGATCAGTACACAAATCCCACTTGGCTTACCAAATTTTGTTCTTCTAGGTTGAAGCGTTCGTCTACAGTAGCAGTTTTTATATTTAGGTTTCCCTCTGTTCTCTCATATATAAATAGATGAATTTGGAACTCTAAAATCAACATGGTTTGTAGTAGCTCTTTGAAACTTGACAAAATAAAGGAGTTCTCAGTTTTGTCTCTATGGTTTGTTTCCTCTTAAAGTAGCCCTAGGCACAGACTGTGGAAAGCACTTTCATTGAGATGGGTTGCCAAGCTACTAAGAAATAACGAGTTTCCGAAGTACCATCAAATATTTTTTCACACAATCTTGTTGATACTTGGTGGTAATGATCAGTACACAAATCCCACTTGGCTCACCAAATTTTGGTCTTCTAGGTTAAATCGTTCGTCTACAGTAGCAGTTTTTATATTTAGGTTTCTCTCTGTTCTCTCCTATAAAGATAGATGAATTTGGAACTCTAAATCCAACATGGTTTGTAGTAGCTCTTTGAAACTTGACAAAATAAAGGAGTTCTCAGATTAGTCTCTATGTTTTGTTTTCTCTTCAAAAAGCCCTAGCACAGACTGTGGAAAACCACTTTCATTGAGAGGGGTTGCCAAGCTTATAAAAAAAAACGAGTTTCCGAAATACCAGCAAATAATTTTTCACCCAATCTTGATGATACTTGGTGGTAATGATCAGTACACAAATCCCACTTGGCTTACCAAAATTTCTTCTTCTAGGTTGAAGCGTTCGTCTACAGTAGCAGTTTTTATATTTAGGTTTCCCTCTGTTCTCTCCTATATTGATAGATGAATTTGGAACTCTAAATCCAACATGCTTTGTAGTAGCTCCTTGAAACTTGACAAAATAAAGGAGTTCTCAGTTTTGTCTCTATGGTTTGTTTCCTCTTTAATTAGCCCTAGCACAGACTGTGGAAAGCCCTTTCATTGAGATGGGTTGCCAAGCTTCTAAGAAATAACGAGTTTCTGAAATACCAGCAAATATTTTTTCACACAATATTGTTGATTCTTGGTGGTAATGATCAGTACACAAATCCCACTTGGCTCACCAAATTTTGTTCTTCTAGGTTGAAGCGTTCGTCTACAGTAGCAGTTTTTATGTTTAGGTTTCTCTCTGTTCTCTCCTATATAGATAGATGAATTTGGAACTCTAAATCAAACATGGTTTGTAGTAGCTCTTTGAAACTTGACAAAATAAAGGAGTTCTCAGATTAGTCTCTATGCTTTGTTTCCTCTTCAAGTAGCCCTAGGCACAGACTGTGGAAAAGCACTTTCACTGAGAGGGTTTGCCAAGCTTCTAAGAAATTACGAGTTTCCGAAATACCAGCAAATATTTTTTCACCCAATCTTGATGATACTTGGTGGTAAAGATCAGTACCCAAATCCCACTTGCCTCACCAAATTTTGTTCTTCTAGGTTGAAGCGTTCGTCTACAGTAGCAGTTTTTATGTTTAGGTTTCTCTCTGTTCTCTCCTATATAGATAGATGAATTTGGAACTCTAAATCCAACATGGTTTGAAGTAGCTCTTTGAAACTTGAAAAAATAAAGGAGTTCTCAGATTTGTCTCTATGGTTTGTTTCCTCTTCAAGTAGCCCTAGGCACAGAATTTGGAAAAGCACTTTCATTGAGAGGGGTTGCCAAGCTTCTAATAAAGAACGAGTTTCCGAAATACCAGCAAATATTATTTCACCCAATCTTGATGATACTTGGTGGTAATGATCAGTACACAAATCCCACTTGTCTTAACAAATTTAGTTCTTCTAGGTTGAAGCGTTCGTCTACAGTAGCAGTTTTTATATTTAGGTTTCCCTCTGTTCTCTCCTATACAGATAGATGAATTTGGAACTCTAAATCCAACATGGTTTGTAGTAGCTCTTTGAAACTTGACAAAATAAAGGAGTTCTCAGTTTTGTCTCTATGGTTTGTTTCCTCTTCAAGTAACCCTAGGCACAGACTGTGGAAAAGCACATTCATTGAGAGGGGTTGGCAAGCTTCTAAGACATAACGAGTTTCCGAAATACCAGCAAATATTTTTTCACCCAAATTTGATGATTCTTGGTGGTAATGATCAGTACACAAATCCCACTTGGCTCACGAAATTTTATACTTCTAGTTTGAAGCTTTCGTCTACAGTAGCAGTTTTTATATTTAGGTTTATATCTGTTCTCTCCTATATAGATAGATGAATTTGGAACTCTAAATCCAACATGGTATGTAGAAGCTCTTTGAAACTTGACAAAATAAAGGAGTTCTCAGTTTTGTCTATATGGTTTGTTTCTTCTTAAAGTAGCCCTAGGCACAGACTGTGGAAAGCACTTGCATTGAGATGGGTTGCCAAGCTTCTAAGAAATAAAGAGTTTCCGAAATACTAGCAAATATTTTTTCACCCAATCTAGTTGATACTTTGTGGTAATGATCAGTACACAAATTCCACTTGGCTCACCAAATTTTGTTCTTCTAGGTTGAAGCGTTCGTCTACAGTAGCAGTTTTTACATTTAGGTTTCCCTCGATTCTCTGATATATAGATAGATGAATTTGGAACTCTAAATCCAACATGGTTTGTAGTACATCTTTGAAACTTGACAAAATAAAGGAGTTCTCAGTTTTGTCTCTATGGTTTGTTTCCTCTTAAAGAAGACATAGGCACAGACTGTGGAAATCACTTTAATTGAGATGGGTTGCCAAACTTCTAAGAAATAACGAGTTTCCAAAATACCAGCAAATATTTTTTCACACAATCTTGTTGATACTTGGTGGTAATGATCAGTACACAAATCCCACTTGTCTCACCATATTTTGTTCTTCTAGGTTGAAGCGTTCGTCTATAGTAGCAGTTTTTATGTTTAGGTTTCTCTCTGTTCTCTCCAATATAGATAGATGAATTTGGAACTCTAAATCCAACATGGTTTGTAGTAGCTCTTTGAAACTTGACAAAATAAAGGAGTTCTCTGTTTTGTCTCTATGGTTTCTTTCCTCTTCAAGTAGCCCTAGGCACAGACTGTGGAAAAGCACTTTCATTGAGAGGGGTTGCCAAGCTTCTAAGAAATAACGAGTTTCCGAAATACCAGCAAATATTTTTTCACCCAATCTTGATGATACTTGGTGGTAATGATCAGTACACAAATCCCACTTGTCTTACCAAATTTAGTTCTTCTAGGTTGAAGCGTTCATCTACAGTAGCAGTTTTTATATTTAGGTTTCCCTCTGTTCTCTCCTATACAGATAGATGAATTTGGAACTCTAAATCCAACATGGTTTGTAGTAGCTCTTTGAAACTTGACAAAATAAAGGAGTTCTCAGTTTTGTCTCTATGGTTTGTTTCCTCTTCAAGTAACCCTAGGCACAGACTGTGGAAAAGCACTTTAATTGAGAGGGATTGCCAAGCTTCTAAGACACAACGAGTTTCCGAAATCCAGCAAATATTTTTTCACCCAAATTTGATGATTCTTGGTGGTAACGATCAGTACACAAATCCCACTTGGCTCACGAAATTTTGTACTTCTAGTTTGAAGCTTTCGTCTACAGTAGCAGTTTTTATATTTAGGTTTATATCTGTTCTCTCCTATATAGATAGATGAATTTGGAACTCTAAATCCAACATCGTATGTAGAAGCTCTTTGAAACTTGACAAAATAAAGGAGTTCTCAGTTTTGTCTCTATGGTTTGTTTCCTCTTAAAGTAGCCCTAGGCACAGACTGTGGAAAGCACTTGCATTGAGATGGGTTGCCAAGCTTCTAAGAAATAACGAGTTTCCGAAATACCAGCAAATATTTTTTCACCCAATCTAGTTGATACTTTGTGGTAATGATCAGTACACAAATTCCACTTGGCTCACCAAATTTTGTTCTTCTAGGTTGAAGCGTTCGTCTACAGTAGCAGTTTTTACATTTAGGTTTCCCTCGATTCTCTGATATATAGATAGATGAATTTGGAACTCTAAATCCAACATGGTTTGTAGTACATCTTTGAAACTTGACAAAATAAAGGATTTCTCAGTTTTGTCTCTATGGTTTGTTTCCTCTTAAAGTAGACATAGGCACAGACTGTGGAAATCACTTTAATTGAGATGGGTTGCCAAACTTCTAAGAAATAACGAGTTTCCAAAATACCAGCAAATATTTTTTCACACAATCTTGTTGATACTTGGTGGTAATGATCAGTACACAAATCCCACTTGTCTCACCATATTTTGTTCTTCTAGGTTGAAGCGTTCGTCTATAGTAGCAGTTTTTATATTTAGGTTTCTCTCTGTTCTCTCCTATATAGATAGATGAATTTGGAACTCTAAATCCAACATGGTTTGTAGTAGCTCTTTGAAACTTGACAAAATAAAGGAGTTCTCAGTTTTGTCTCTATGGTTTCTTTCCTCTTCAAGTAGCCCTAGGCACAGACTGTGGAAAAGCACTTTCATTGAGAGGGATTGCCAAGCTTCTAAGAAATAACGAGTTTCCGAAATACCAGCAAATATTTTTTCACCCAATCTTGATGATACTTGGTGGTAATGATCAGTACACAAATCCCACGTGGCTTACCAAATTTTGTTCTTCTAGGTTGAAGCGTTCGTCTACAGTAGCACTTTTTATATTTAGGTTTCCCTCTGTTCTCTCCTATATAGATAGATGAATTTGGAACTCTAAATCCAACGTGCTTTGTAGTAGCTCCTTGAAACTTGACAAAATAAAGGAGTTCTCAGTTTTGTCTCTATGGTTTGGTTCCTCTTCAAGTAGCCCTAGGCACAGACTGTGGAAAAGCACTTTCACTGTGAGGGTTTGCCAAGCTTCTAAGAAATTACGAGTTTCCGAAATACCAGCAAATATTTTTTCACCCAATCTTGATGATACTTGGTGGTAATGATCAGTACCCAAATCTTACTTGGCTCACCAAATTTTGTTCTTCTAGGTTGAAGCGTTCCTCGACAGTAGCAGTTCTTATATTTAGGTTTCCCTCTGTTCTCTCCTATATAGATAGATAAATTTGGAACTCTAAATCCAAACATGGTTTGTAGTAGCTCTTTGAAACTTGACAAAATAAAGAACTTCTCTGTTTTGTCTCTATGGTTTGTTTCCTTTTCAAGTAGCCCTAGGAAGAGACTGTGGAAAAGCACTTTCATTGAGATGGGTTACCAAGCTTCTAAGAAATTACGAGTTTCCGAAATACCAGCAAATATTTTTTCACCCAATCTTGATGATACTTCGTGGTAATGATCAGTACCCAAGTCCTACTTGGCTCAACAAATTTTGTTCTTCTAGGATGAATCATTCGTCTACAGTAGCAGTTTTTATATTTGGGTTTCCCTCTGTTCTCTCCTATATAGATAGATGAATTTGGAACTCTAAATCCAGCATGGTTTGTAGTAGCTCTTTGAAACTTGACAAAATAAAGAAATTCCCTGTTTTGTCTCTATGGTTTGTTTTCTCTTCAAGTAGCCCTAGGCACAGACTGTGGAAAAGCACTTTCATTGAGAGGGGTTGCCAAGCTTCTAAGAAATAACGAGTTTCCGATATACCAGCAAATATTTTTTCACCCAAATTTGATGATACTTGGTGGTAATGATCAGTACACAATTCCCACTTGGCTTACCAAATTTTGTTTTCTAAGTTGAAGTGTTCGTCTACAGTAGCAGTTTTTATATTTAGGTTTCCCTCTGTTCTCTCCTATATAGATAGATGAATTTGGAACTCTAAATCCAACATGGTTTGTAGTAGCTCTTTGAAACTTGACAAAATAAAGGAGTTCTCACATTTGTCTCTATGGTTTGTTTCCTCTTCACATAGCCCTAGGCACAGACTGTGGAAAAGCACTTTCACTGAGAAGGGTTGCCAAGCTTCTAAGAAATAAAGAGTTTCCGAAATACCATCAAATATTTTTTCACCCAATCTTGATGATACTTGGTGGTAATGATCAGTACACAAATCCCACTTGGCTCACCAAATATTGTTCTTCTAGGTTGAAGCGTTCGTCTACAGTAGCAGTTTTTATATTTAGGTTTCCCTCTGTTCTCTCCTATACAGATAGATGAATTTGGAACTCTAAATCCAACATGGTTTGTAGTAGCTCTTTGAAACTTGACAAAATAAAGGAGTTCTCAGATTTGTCTCTATGGTTTGTTTCCTCTTCAAAAGCCCTAGGCACAGACTGTGGAAAAGCACTTTCATTGAGAGGGGTTGCCAAGCTTATAAGAAAAAATGAGTTTCCCAAATGCCAGCAAATATTTTTTCACCCAATCTTGATGATATTTGGTGGTAATGATCATTACACAAATTTCACTTGGCTTACCAAATTTTGTTCTTCTAGGTTGAAGCGTTCGTCTACAGTAGCAGTTTTTATATTTAGGTTTCCCTCTGTTCTCTCCTATATTGATAGATGAATTTGGAACTCTAAATCCAACATGCTTTGTAGTAGCTCCTTGAAACTTGACAAAATAATGGAGTTCTCAGTTTTGTCTCTATAGTTTGTTTCCTCTTCAAGTAGCCCTTGGCACAGACTGTGGAAAAGCACTTTCATTGAGAGGGGTTGCCAAGCTTCTAAGAAATAACGAGTTTCCGAAATACCAGCAAATATTTTTTCACCGAAATTTGATGATTCTTGGTGGTAACGATCAGTACACAAATCCCACATGGCTCACGAAATTTTGTATTTCTAGTTTGAAGCTTTCGTCTACAGTAGCAGTTTTTATATTTAGGTTTCCATCTGTTCTCTCCTATATAGATAGATGAATTTGGAACTCTAAATCCAACATGGTATGTAGAAGCTCTTTGAAACTTGACAAAATAAAGGAGTTCTCAGTTTTGTCTCTATGGTTTGTTTCCTCTTCAAGTAGCCCTAGGCACAGACTGTGGAAAGCACTTGCATTGAGATGGGTTGCCAAGCTTCTAAGAAATAATGAGTTTCCGAAATACCAGCAAATATTTTTTCACCCAATCTAGTTGATACTTTGTGGTAATGATCAGTACACAAATCCCACGTTGCTCACCAAATTTTGTTCTTCTATTTTGAAGCGTTCATCTACCGTAGCAGTTTTTATATTTAGGTTTCTCTCTGTTCTCTCCTATATAGATAGATGAATTTGGAACTCTAAATCCAACATGCTTTGTAGTAGCTCCTTGAAACTTGACAAAATAAAGGTGTTCTCAGTTTTGTCTCTATGGTTTGTTTAGTCTTCAAGTAGCCCTAGGCACAGACTGTGGAAAAGCACTTTCATTGAGAGGGGTTGCCAAGCTTCTAAGAAATTACGAGTTTCCGAAATACCATCAAATATTTTTTCACCCAATCTTGATGATACTTGGTGGTAATGATCAGTACACAAATCCCACTTGGCTCACCAAATTTTGTTCTTCTAGGTTGAAGCGTTCGTCTACAGTAGCAGTTTTTATATTTAGGTTTCCCTCTGTTCTCTCCTATACAGATAGATGAATTTGGAACTCTAAATCCAACATGGTTTGTAGTAGCTCTTTGAAACTTGACAAAATAAAGGAGTTCTCAGATTTGTCTCTATGGTTTGTTTCCTCTTCAAAAGCCCTAGGCACAGACTGTGGAAAAGCACTTTCATTGAGAGGGGTTGCCAAGCTTATAAGAAAAAATGAGTTTCCGAAATACCAGCAAATATTTTTTCACACAATCTAGTTGATACTTGGTGGTAATGATCAGTACACAAATCCCACTTGGCTCACCAAATTTTGTTCTTCTAGGTTGAAGCATTCGTCTACAGTAGCAGTTTTTATATTTAGGTTCCTCTCTGTTCTCTCCTATATAGATAGATGAATTTGGAACTCTGAATCCAACATGGTTTGTAGTAGCTCTTTGAAACTTGACAAAATAAAGGAGTTCTCAGATTAGTCTCTATGGTTTGTTTCCTCTTCAAGTAGCCCTAGGCACAGACTGTGGAAAGCACTTTCATTGAGATGGGTTGCCAAGCTTCTAAGAAATAACGAGTTTCCGAAATACCAGCAAATATTTTTTCACACAATCTAGTTGATACTTGGTGGTAATGATCAGTACACAAATCCCACTTGGCTCACCAAATTTTGTTCTTCTAGGTTGAAGCATTCGTCTACAGTAGCAGTTTTTATATTTAGGTTCCTCTCTGTTCTCTCCTATATAGATAGATGAATTTGGAACTCTAAATCCAACATGGTTTGTAGTAGCTCTTTGAAACTTGACAAAATAAAGGAGTTCACAGATTAGTCTCTATGGTTTGTTTCCTCTTCAAGTAGCCCTAGGCACAGACTGTGGAAAGCACTTTCATTGAGATGGGTTGCCAAGCTTCTAAGAAATAACGAGTTTCCGAAATACTAGCAAATATTTTTTCACACAATCTAGTTGATACTTGGTGGTAATGATCAGTACACAAATCCCACTTGGCTCACCAAATTTTGTTCTTCTAGGTTGAAGCGTTCGTCTACAGTAGCAGTTTTTGTATTTAGGTTCCTCTCTGTTCTCTCCTATATAGATAGATGAATTTGGAACTCTAAATCCAATATGGTTTGTAGTAGCTCTTTGAAACTTGACAAAATAAAGGAGTTCTCAGTTTTGTCTCTATTGTTTGTTTCCTCTTCAAGTAGCCTTAGGCACAGACTGTGGAAAAGCACTTTCATTGAGAGGGGTTGCCAAGATTCTAAGAAATAACGAGTTTCCGAAATAACAGCAAATATTTTTTCACCCAATCTTGATGATACTTGGTGGTAATGATCAGTACCCAAATCCCACTTGGCTCACCAAATTTTGTTCTTCTACGATGAAGCATTCGTCTACAGTAGCAGTTTTTATATTTCGTTCCCCTCTGTTCTCTCCTATATAGATAGATGAATTTGGAACTCTAAATCCAGCATGGTTTGTAGTAGCTCTTTGAAACTTGACAAAATAAAGAAATTCCCTGTTTTGTCTCTATGGTTTGTTTCCTCTTCAAGTAGCCCTAGGCACACACTGTGGAAAAGCACTTTCATTGAGTTGGGTTGCCAAGCTTCTAAGAAATAACGAGTTTCCGAAATACCAGCAAATATTTTTTCTCCCAATCTTGATGCTACTAGGTGGTAATGATCAGTACACAAATCCCACTTGGCTTACCAAATTTTGTTCATCTAGGTTGAAGCGTTCGTCTACAGTATCAGTTTTTATATTTATATTTCCCTCTGTTCTCTCCTATATAGATAGATGAATTTGGAACTCTAAATCCAACATGCATGTAGTAGCTCCTTGAAACTTGACAAAATAAAGGAGTTCTCAGTTTTGTCTCTATGGTTTGGTTCCTCTTCAAGTAGCCCTAGGCACAGACTGTGGAAAAGCACTTTCACTGAGAGGGTTTGCCAAGCTTCTAAGAAATATCGAGTTTCCGAAATTCCAGCAAATATTTTTTCAATTAAACTTGATGATACTTAGTGGTAATGATCAGTACAAAAATCCCACTTGGCTCACCAAATTTTGTCCTTCTAGGTTGAAGCGTTCGTCTACAGTAGCAGTTTTTATATTTAGGTTTCCCTCTGTTCTCTCATATATAGATAGATGAATTTGGAACTCTAAATCCAACATGGTTTGTAGTAGCTCTTAGAAATTTGACAAAATAAAGGAGTTCTCAGTTTTGTCTCTATGGTGTGTTTCCTGTTCATGTAGCCCTAGGCACAGACTGTGGAAAAGCACTTTCACTGAGAGGGTTTGCCAAGCTTCTAAGAAAATACGAGTTTCCGAAACACCAGCAAATATTTTTTCACCCAATCTTGATGATACTTGGTGCTAATGATCAGTACCCAAATCCCACTTGGCTCACCAAATTTTGTTCTTCTAGGATGAAGCATTCGTCTAGAGTAGCAGTTTTTATATTTCGATCCCCTCTGTTCTCTCCTATATAGATAGAAATATTTGGAACTCTAAATCCAGCATGGTTTGTAGTAGCTCTTTGAAACTTGACAAAATAAAGAACTTCCCTGTTTTGTCACTATGGTTTGTTTCCTCTTCAAGTAGCCCTAGGAACTGACTGTGGAAAAGCACTTTCATTGAGATAGGTTGCCAAGCTTCTAAGAAATATCGAGTTTCCGAAATACCAGCAAATATTTTTTTACCCAAACTTGATGATACTTGGTGGTAATGATCAGTACACACATCCCACTTGGCTCACCAAATTTTGTTCTTCTAGGATGAAGCATTCGCCTACAGTAGCAGTTTTTATATTTTGATTTCCCTCTGTTCCCTCCTATATAGATAGATGAATTTGGAACCCTAAATCCAGCATGGTATGTAGTAGCTCTTTGAAACTTGACAAAATAAAGGAGTTCTCAGATTTGTCTCTATGGTTTGTTTCCTCTTCAAGTAGCCCTAGGCACAGAGTGTGGAAAAGCACTTTCATTGAGAGGGTTTGCCAAGCTTCTAAGAAATTACGAGTTTCCGAAATACCAGCAAATATTTTTTCACCCAATCTTGATGATACTTGGTGGTAATGATCAGTACACAAATCCCACTTGGCTCACCAAATTTTGTTCTTCTAGGATGAAGCATTCGTCTATAGTAGCAGTTTTTATATTTCGTTCCCCTTTGTTCTCTCCTATATAGATAGATGAATTTGGAACTCTATATCCAGCATGGTTTGTAGTAGCTCTTTGAAACTTGACAAAATAAAGAACTTCCCTGTTTTGTCTCTATGGTTTGTTTCCTCTTCAAGTAGCCCTAGGAACTGACTGTGGAAAACCACTTTCATTGAGATGGGTTGCCAAGCTTCTAAGAAATAACGAGTTTCCGAAATACCAGCAAATATTTTTTCACCCAATCTTCATGGTACTTGGTGGTAATGATCAGTACACAAATCCCACTTGGCTCACCAAATTTTGTTCTTCTCCGTGGAAGCGTTCGTCGACAGTAGCAGTTTTTATATTTAGGGTTCACTCCGTTCTCTCATATATAGATAGATGAATTTGGAACTCTAAATCCAACATGGTTTGTAGTAGCTCTTTGAAACTTGACAAAATAAAGGTGTTCTCAGTTTTGTCTCTATGGTTTATTTCCTCTTCAAGTAGCCCTAGGCACACACTGTGGAAAAGCACTTTCATTGAGAGGGGTTGCCAAGATTCTAAGAAATTACGAGTTTCCGAAATACCAGCAAATATTTTTTCAACCAATCATGATGGTACTTGGTGGTAATGATCAGTACACAAATCCCACTTGGCTCACCAAATTTTGTTTTTCTAGGTTGAAGTGTTCGTCTACAGTAGCAGTTTTTTAAATTTAGGTTTCCCTCTGTTCTCTCCTATATAGATAGATAAATTTGAAACTCTAAATCCAACATGGTTTGTAGTAGCTCTTTGAAACTTGACAAAATAAAGGACTTCTCAGTTTTGTCTCTATGGTTTGTTTACTCTTCAAGTAGCCCTAGTCATAGACGGTGGAAAGCACTTTCATTGAGATGGGTTGCCAAGCTTCTAAGAAAGAACGAGTTTCCGAAATACCAGCAAACATTTTTTCACCCAAACTTGATGATACTTGTTGCTAATGATCGGTACACAAATCCCACTTGGCTCACCAAATTTTGTTCTTCTAGGTTGAAGCGTTCGTCTAAGTAGCAGTTTTTATATTTAGGTTTCCCTCTGTTCTCTCCTATATAGATAGATGAATTTGGAACTCTAAATCCAACATGCTTTGTAGTAGCTCCTTGAAACTTGACAAAATAAAGGAGTTCTCAGTTTTGTCTCCATGGTTTGGTTCCTCTTCAAGAAGCCCTAGGCACAGACTGTGGAAAAGCACTTTCACTGAGGGGGTTTGCCAGGCTTCTAAGAAATATCGAGTTTCCGAAATACCAGCAAATATTTTTTCAATTAAACTTGATGATACTTAGTGGTAATGATCAGTACAAAAATCCCACTTGGCTCACCAAATTTTGTTCTTCTAGGTTGAAGCATTCGTCTTCAGTAGCAGTTTTTATATTTAGGTTTCCCTCTGTTCTCTCCTATATAGATAGATGAATTTGGAACTCTAAATCCAACATGGTTTGTAGTAGCTATTTGAAACTTGACAAAATAAAGGAGTTCTCAGATTTGTCTCTATGGTTTGTTTCCTCTTCAAGTAGCCCTAGGCACAGACTGTGGAAAAGCACTTTCATTGAGAGGGGTTGCCAAGCTTCTAAGAAATAACGAGTTTCCGAAATACCATCAAATATTTTTTCACCCAATCTTGATGATACTTGGTGGTAATGATCAGTACACAAATCCCACTTGGCTTAGCAAATTTTGTTCTTCTAGGTTGAAGCGTTCGTCTACAGTAGCAGTTTTTATATTTAGGTTTCCCTCTGTTCTCTCATATATAGATAGATGAATTTGGAACACTAAATCCAACATGGTTTGGAGTAGCTCTTTGAAACTTGACAAAATAAAGGAGTTCTCAGTTTTGTCTCTATGGATTGTTTCCTCTTCTATTAGCCCTAGGCACAGACTGTGGAAAGCAATTTCATTGAGAATGGTTGCCAAGCTTCTACGAAATAACGAGTTTCCGAAATACCAGCAAATATTTTTTCACCCAATCTTGATAATACTTGGTGGTAATGTTCAATACACAAATCCCACTTGGCTCACCAAATTTTGTTCTTCTAGGTTGAAGCGTTCGTCGACAGTAGCAGTTTTTATATTTAGGTTTCACTCTGTTTTCTCATATATAGATAGAAGAATCTGGAACTCTAAATCCAACATGGTTTGTAGTAGCTCTTTGAAATTGACAAAATAAAGGAGTTCTCAGTTTTGTCTCTATGGTTTGTTTCCTCTTCATGTAGCTGTAGGCACAGACAGTGGAAAAGCACTTTCATTGAGAGGGGTTGCCAAGCTTCTAAGAAAGAACGAGTTTCCGAAATATCAGCAAATATTTTTTTACCCAATCTTGATGATACTTGTTGCTAACGATCAGTACACAAATCCCACTTAGCTCACCAAATATAGATCTTCTAGGTTGAAGCGTTCGTGTACAGTAGCAGTTTTTATATTTAGGTTTCCCTCTGTTCTCTCCTATATAGATAGATGAATTTGGAACTCTAAATCCAACATGGTTTTTAGTAGCTCTTTGAAGCTTGACAAAATAAAGGAGTTCTCAGATTTTTTTCTATGGTTTGTTTCCTCTTCAAGTAGCCTTAGGCACAGACTGTGGAAAAGCACTTTCATTGAGACGGGTTTCCAAGCTTCTAAGAAATAACAAGTTTCAGAAATACCAGCAAATATTTTTTCACCCAATGTTGATGATACTTGGTGGTAATGATCAGTACCCAAATCCCACTTGCCTCACCAAATTTTGTTCTTCTAGGTTGAAGCGTTCTTCTACAGTAGCAGCTTTTATATTTAGGTTTCCCTCTGTTCTCTCCTATATAGATAGATGAATTTGGAACTCTAAATACAACATGGTTTGTAGTAGCTCTTTGAAACTTGACAAAATAAAGGAGTTCTCAGTTTTGTGTCTATGGTGTGTTTCCTGTTCAATAGCCCTAGGCACAGACTGTGGAAAAGCACTTTCACTGAGAGGGTTTTCCAAGCTTCTAAGAAAATACGAGTTTCCGAAATACCAGCAAATATTTTTTCACCCAATCTTGATGATACTTGGTGGTAATTATCAGTACACAAATCCCACTTCCCTCACCAAATTTTGTTCTTCTAGGATGAAGCATTCGTCTACAGTAGCAGTTTTTATAATTCGTTCCCCTCTGTTCTCTCCTATATAGATAGATGAATTTGGAACTCTAAATCCAGTATGGTTTGTAGTAGCTCTTTGAAACTTGACAAAATAAAGAATTTCCCTGTTTTGTCTCTGTGGTTTGTTTCCTCTTCAAGTAGCCCTAGGAACAGACTGTGGAAAAGCACTTTCATTGAGATGGGTGTCCAAGCTTCTAAGAAATATCGAGTTTCCGAAATACCAGCAAATATTTTTTCACCCAAACTTGATGATACTTGGTGGTAATGATCAGTACAAAAATCCCACTTGGCTCAACAAATTTTGTTCTTCTAGGATGAAGCATTCGTCAACAGTAGCAGTTTTTATATTTAGGTGTCCCTCTGTTCTCTCCTATATAGATAGATGAATTTGGATCTCTAAATCCAGCATGGTTTGTAGTAGCTCTCTGAAACTTGACAAAATAAAGGAGTTCTCAGTTTTGTCTCTATGGTTTGTTTCCTCTTCAAGTAGCCCTAGGCACAGTCTGTGGAAGAGCACTTTCATTGAGAGGGGTTGCCAAGCTTCTAAGAAATTACGAGTGTCCGAAATACCAGCAAATATTTTTTCACCCAAACTTGATGATACTTGGTGGTAATGATCAGTACACAAATCAAACTTGGCTCACCAAATTTTCTTCTTCTAGGTTGAAACGTTCGTCTACAGTAGCAGTTTTTATATTTAGGTTTCCCTCTGTTCTCTTCCTATATAGATAGATGAATTTGGAACTCTAAATCCAACATGGTTTGTAGTATCTCTTTGAAACTTGACAAAATCAAGGAGTTCTCAGTTTTGTCTCTCTGGTTTGTTTCCTCTTCAAGTAGCCCTAGGAACAGACGGTGGAAAAACACTTTCATTGAGATGGGTTGCCAAGCTTCTAAGAAATATCGAGTTTCCGAAATACCAGCAAATATATTTTCACCCAAACTTGTTGATACTTGGTGGTAATTATCAGCACACAAATCCCACTTGGCTCACCAAGTTTTGTTCTTCTAGGATGAAGCATTCGTGTACAGTAGCAGTTTTTATATTTAGGTTTCCCTCTGTTCTCTCCTATATAGATAGATGAATTTGGAACTCTAAATCCAACATGGTTTTTAGTAGCTCTTTGAAACTTGACAAAATAAAGGAGTTCTCAGTTTTGTCTCTATGGTTTGTTTCCTCTTCAAGTAGCCCTAGGCACAGACTGTGGAAAAGCACTTTCATTGAGATGGGTTGCCAAGCTTCTAAGAAATAACGAGTTTCCTAAATACCAGCAAAGATTTTTTTCACCCAATCTTGATGATACTTGGTGGTAATGATCAGTACACAAATCCCACTTGGCTTACCAAATTTTGTTCTTCTAGTTTGAAGCTTTCGTCTACAGTAGCAGTTTTTATATTTAGGTTTCCATCTGTTCTCTCCTATATAGATAGATGAATTTGGAACTCTAAATCCAACATGGTATGTAGAAGCTCTTTGAAACTTGACAAAATAAAGGAGTTCTCAGTTTTGTCTCTATGGTTTGTTTCCTCTTAAAGTAGCCATAGGCACAGACTGTGGAAAGCACTTGCATTGAGATGGGTTGCCAAGCTTCAAAGAAATAACGAGTTTCCGAAATACCAGCAAATATTTTTTCACCCAATCTAGTTGATACTTTGTTGTAATGATCAGTACACAAATCCCACGTTGCTCCCCAAATTTTGTTCTTCTATTTTGAAGCGTTCATCTACCGTAGCAGTTTTTATATTTAGGTTTCTCTCTGTTCTCTCCTATATAGATAGATGAATTTGGAACTCTAAATCCAACATGGTTTGTAGTAGCTCTTTGAAACTTGACAAAATAAAGGAGTTCTCAGATTTGTCTCTATGGTTTGTTTCCTCTTCAAGTAGCCCTAGGCACAGACTGTGGAAAAGCACTTTCATTGAGAGGGGTTGCCAAGCTTATAAGAAAAAATGAGTTTCCGAAATACCAGCAAATATTTTTTCACCCAAACTTGATGATACTTGGTGGTAATGATCAGTACACAAATCCAACTTGGCTTACCAAATTTTGTTCTTCTAGGTTGAAGCGTTCGTCTACAGTAGCATTTTTCATATTTAGGTTTCCCTCTGTTCTCTCCTATATTGAAAGATGAATTTGGAACTCTAAATCCAACATGCTTTGTAGTAGCTCCTTGAAACTTGACAAAATAAAGGTGTTCTCAGTTTTGTCTCTATGGTTTGTTTCCTCTTCAAGTAGCCCTAGGCACAGACTGTGGAAAAGCACTTTCATTGAGAGGGGTTGCCAAGCTTCTAAGAAATTATGAGTTTCCGAAATACCAGCAAATATTTTTTCACCCAAATTTGATGATTCTTTTTGGTAATGATCAGTACACAAATCCCACTTGGCTCACCAAATTTTGTTCTTCTAGGTTGAAGCGTTCGTCTACAGTAGCAGTTTTTATATTTAGGTTTCCCTCTGTTCTCTCCTATATAGATAGATGAATTTGGAACTCTAAATCCAACATGGTTTGTAGTAGCTCTTTGAAACTTGACAAAATAAAGGAGTTCTCAGTTTTGTCTCTATTGTTTGTTTCCTCTTAAAGTAGCCCTAGGCACAGACTGTGGAAAGCACTTTCATTGAGATGGGTTGCCAAGCTTCTAAGAAATAACGAGTTTCCGAAATACCAGCAAATATTTTTTCACACAATCTAGTTGATACTTGGTGGTAATGATCAGTACACAAATACCACTTGGCTCACCAAATTTTGTTCTTCCAGGTTGAAGCATTCGTCTACAGTAGCAGTTTTTATATTTAGGTTCCTCTCTGTTCTCTCCTATATAGATAGATGAATTTGGAACACTAAATCCAACATGGTTTGTAGTAGCTCTTTGAAACTTGACAAAATAAAGGAGTTCTCAGATTACTCTCTATGGTTTGTTTCCTCTTCAAGTAGCTCTAGGCACAGACTGTGGAAAGCACTTTCATTGAGATGGGTTGCCAAGCTTCTAAGAAATAACGAGTTTCCGAAATACCAGCAAATATTTTTTCACACAATCTAGTTGATACTTGGTGGTAATGATCAGTACACAAATCCCACTTGGCTCACCAAATTTTGTTCTTCTAGGTTGAAGCGTTCGTCTACAGTAGCAGTTTTTATATTTAGGTTCCTCTCTGTTCTCTCCTATATAGATAGATGAATTTGGAACTCTAAATCCAACATGGTTTGTAGTAGCTCTTTGAAACTTGACAAAATAAAGGAGTTCTCAGTTTTGTCTCTATTGTCTGTTTCCTCTTCAAGTAGCCTTAGGCACAGACTGTGGAAAAGCACTTTCATTGAGAGGGGTTGCCAAGATTCTAAGAAATAACGAGTTTCTGAAATAACAGCAAATATTTTTTCACCCAATCTTGATGATACTTGGTGGTAATGATCAGTACCCAAATCCCACTTGGCTCACCAAATTTTGTTCTTCTACGATGAAGCATTCGTCTACAGTAGCAGTTTTTATATTTCGTTCCCCTCTGTTCTCTCCTATATAGATAGATGAATTTGGAACTCTAAATCCAGCATGGTTTGTAGTAGCTCTTTGAAACTTGACAAAATAAAGAAATTCCCTGTTTTGTCTCTATGGATTGTTTCCTCTTCTATTAGCCCTAGGCACAGACTGTGGAAAGCAATTTCATTGAGAATGGTTGCCAAGCTTCTACGAAATAACGAGTTTCCGAAATACCAGCAAATATTTTTTCACCCAATCTTGATAATACTTGGTGGTAATGATCAGTACCCAAATCCCACTTGGCTCACCAAATTTTGTTCTTCTAGGTTGAAGCGTTCGTCGACAGTAGCAGTTTTTATATTTAGGTTTCACTCTGTTTTCTCATATATAGATAGAAGAATCTGGAACTCTAAATCCAACATGGTTTGTAGTAGCTCTTTGAAATTGACAAAATAAAGGAGTTCTCAGTTTTGTCTCTATGGTTTGTTTCCTCTTCATGTAGCTGTAGGCACAGACAGTGGAAAAGCACTTTCATTGAGAGGGGTTGCCAAGCTTCTAAGAAAGAACGAGTTTCCGAAATATCAGCAAATATTTTTTTACCCAATCTTGATGATACTTGTTGCTAACGATCAGTACACAAATCCCACTTAGCTCACCAAATATAGATCTTCTAGGTTGAAGCGTTCGTGTACAGTAGCAGTTTTTATATTTAGGTTTCCCTCTGTTCTCTCCTATATAGATAGATGAATTTGGAACTCTAAATCCAACATGGTTTTTAGTAGCTCTTTGAAGCTTGACAAAATAAAGGAGTTCTCAGATTTTTTTCTATGGTTTGTTTCCTCTTCAAGTAGCCTTAGGCACAGACTGTGGAAAAGCACTTTCATTGAGAGTGGTTTCCAAGCTTCTAAGAAATAACAAGTTTCCGAAATACCAGCAAATATTTTTTCACCCAATGTTGATGATACTTGGTGGTAATGATCAGTACCCAAATCCCACTTGCCTCACCAAATTTTGTTCTTCTAGGTTGAAGCGTTCTTCTACAGTAGCAGCTTTTATATTTAGGTTTCCCTCTGTTCTCTCCTATATAGATAGATGAATTTGGAACTCTAAATACAACATGGTTTGTAGTAGCTCTTTGAAACTTGACAAAATAAAGGAGTTCTCAGTTTTGTGTCTATGGTGTGTTTCCTGTTCAATAGCCCTAGGCACAGACTGTGGAAAAGCACTTTCACTGAGAGTGTTTTCCAAGCTTCTAAGAAAATACGAGTTTCCGAAATACCAGCAAATATTTTTTCACCCAATCTTGATGATACTTGGTGGTAATGATCAGTACCCAAATCCCACTTCCCTCACCAAATTTTGTTCTTCTAGGATGAAGCATTCGTCTACAGTAGCAGTTTTTATAATTCGTTCCCCTCTGTTCTCTCCTATATAGATAGATGAATTTGGAACTCTAAATCCAGTATGGTTTGTAGTAGCTCTTTGAAACTTGACAAAATAAAGAATTTCCCTGTTTTGTCTCTGTGGTTTGTTTCCTCTTCAAGTAGCCCTAGGAACAGACTGTGGAAAAGCACTTTCATTGAGATGGGTGTCCAAGCTTCTAAGAAATATCGAGTTTCCGAAATACCAGCAAATATTTTTTCACCCAAACTTGATGATACTTGGTGGTAATGATCAGTACAAAAATCCCACTTGGCTCAACAAATTTTGTTCTTCTAGGATGAAGCATTCGTCAACAGTAGCAGTTTTTATATTTAGGTGTCCCTCTGTTCTCTCCTATATAGATAGATGAATTTGGATCTCTAAATCCAGCATGGTTTGTAGTAGCTCTCTGAAACTTGACAAAATAAAGGAGTTCTCAGTTTTGTCTCTATGGTTTGTTTCCTCTTCAAGTAGCCCTAGGCACAGTCTGTGGAAGAGCACTTTCATTGAGAGGGGTTGCCAAGCTTCTAAGAAATTACGAGTGTCCGAAATACCAGCAAATATTTTTTCACCCAAACTTGATGATACTTGGTGGTAATGATCAGTACACAAATCAAACTTGGCTCACCAAATTTTCTTCTTCTAGGTT
Organism: Callospermophilus lateralis; assembly: GCF_048772815.1. Taxonomy (NCBI): domain Eukaryota; kingdom Metazoa; phylum Chordata; class Mammalia; order Rodentia; family Sciuridae; genus Callospermophilus; species Callospermophilus lateralis. The sequence continues at coordinate 112,510 of NW_027513646.1, read as the reverse complement.
GAAACGTTCGTCTACAGTAGCAGTTTTTATATTTAGGTTTCCCTCTGTTCTCTCCTATATAGATAGATGAATTTGGAACTCTAAATCCAACATGGTTTGTAGTATCTCTTTGAAACTTGACAAAATCAAGGAGTTCTCAGTTTTGTCTCTCTGGTTTGTTTCCTCTTCAAGTAGCCCTAGGAACAGAAGGTGGAAAAACACTTTCATTGAGATGGGTTGCCAAGCTTCTAAGAAATATCGAGTTTCCGAAATACCAGCAAATATATTTTCACCCAAACTTGTTGATACTTGGTGGTAATTATCAGCACACAAATCCCACTTGGCTCACCAAGTTTTGTTCTTCTAGGATGAAGCATTCGTGTACAGTAGCAGTTTTTATATTTAGGTTTCCCTCTGTTCTCTCCTATATAGATAGATGAATTTGGAACTCTAAATCCAACATGGTTTTTAGTAGCTCTTTGAAACTTGACAAAATAAAGGAGTTCTCAGTTTTGTCTCTATGGTTTGTTTCCTCTTCAAGTAGCCCTAGGCACAGACTGTGGAAAAGCACTTTCATTGAGATGGGTTGCCAAGCTTCTAAGAAATAACGAGTTTCCTAAATACCAGCAAAGATTTTTTCACCCAATCTTGATGATACTTGGTGGTAATGATCAGTACACAAATCCCACTTGGCTTACCAAAATTTGTTCTTCTAGGTTGAAGCGTTCGTCTACAGTAGCAGTTTTTATATTTAGGTTTCCCTCTGTTCTCTCCTATATAGATAGATGAATTTGGAACTCTAAATCCAACATGCTTTGTAGTAGCTCCTTGAAACTTGACAAAATAAAGGAGTTCTCAGTTTTGTCTCTATGGTTTGGTTCCTCTTCAAGTAGCCCTAGGCACAGACTGTGGAAAAGCACTTTCACTGAGTGGGTTTGCCAAGCTTCTAAGAAATATCGAGTTTCCGAAATACCATCAAATATTTTTTCACCCAATCTTGATGATACTTGGTGGTAATGATCAGTACAAAAATCCCACTTGGCTCACCAAATTTTGTTCTTCTAGTATGAAGCATTCGTCTTCAGTAGCAGTTTTTATATTTAGGTTTCCCTCTGTTCTCTCCTATATAGATAGATGAATTTGGAACTCTAAATCCAACATGGTTTGTAGTAGCTATTTGAAACTTGACAAAATAAAGGAGTTCTCAGATTTGTCTCTATGGTTTGTTTTCTCTTCAAGTAGCCCTAGGCACAGACTGTGGAAAAGCACTTTCATTGAGAGGGGTTGCCAAGCTTCTAAGAAATAACGAGTTTCCGAAATACCATCAAATATTTTTTCACCCAATCTTGATAATACTTGGGGGTAATGATCAGTACACCAATCCCACTTGGCTTAGCAAATTTTGTTCTTCTAGGTTGAAGCGTTCGTCTACAGTAGCAGTTTTTATATTTAGGTTTCCTTCTGTTCTCTCCTATATAGATAGATGAATTTGGAACGCTAAATCCAACATGGTTTGTAGTAGCTCTTTGAAACTTGACAAAATAAAGGAGTTCTCAGATTTGTCTCTATGGTTTGTTTCCTCTTCAAGTAGCCCTAGGCACAGACTGTGGAAAAGCACTTTCATTGAGAGGTGTAGCAAAGCTTCTAAGAAATAACGAGTTTCCGAAATACCAGCAAATATTTTTTCAACCAATCTTGATGATACTTGGTGGTAATGATCAGTACACAAATCCCACTTGGCTCACCAAATTTTGTTCTTCTAGGTTGAAGCGTTCGTCTACATTAGCAGTTTTTATATTTAGGTTTCCCTCTGTTCTCTCCTATATAGATAGATGAATTTGGAACTCTAAATCCAACATGGTTTGTAGTAGTTCTTTGAATCTTGACAAAATAAAGGAGTTCTCAGTTTTGTCTCTATGGTTTGTTTCCTCTTCAAGTAGACCTAGGCACAGACTGTGGAAAAGCACTTTCATTGAGATGGGTTGCCAAGCTTCTCAGAAATAAGGAGTTTAGGAAATACCAGCAAATATTTTTTCACCCAAATTTGATGATACTTTGTTGTAACGATCAGTACACAAATCCCACTTGGCTCACGAAATTTTGTTCTTCTAGTTTGAAGCTTTCGTCTACAGTAGCAGTTTTTATATTTAGGTTTCCCTCTGTTCTCTCCTAAATAGATAGATGAATTTGGAACTCTAAGTTCAACATGGTTTGTAGTAGCTCTTTGAAACTTGACAAAATAAAGGAGTTCTCAGTTTTGTCTCTATGGATTGTTTCCTCTTCTATTAGCCCTAGGCACAGACTGTGGAAAGCAATTTCATTGAGATTGGTTGCCAAGCTTCTACGAAATAACGAGTTTCTGAAATACCAGCAAATATTTTTCACCCAATCTTGATAATACTTGGTGGTAATGTTCAGTACACAAATCCCACTTGGCTCACCAAATTTTGTTCTTCTAGGTTGAAGCGTTCGTCGACAGTAGCAGTTTTTATATTTAGGTATCACTCTGTTTTCTCATATATAGATAGAAGAATTTGGAACTCTAAATCCAACATGGTTTGTAGTAGTTCTTTGAAATTGACAAAATAAAGGAGTTCTCAGTTTTGTCTCTATGGTTTGTTTCCTCTTCATGTAGCCCTAGGCACAGACAGTGGAAAAGCACTTTCATTGAGAGGGGTTGCCAAGCTTCTAAGAAAGAACGAGTTTCCGAAATACCAGCAAATATTTCTTTACCCAATCTTGATGATACTTGTTGCTAATGATCAGTACACAAATCCCACTTGGCTCACCAAATTTTGTTCTTCTAGGTTGAAGCGTTCGTGTACAGTAGCAGTTTTTATATTTAGGTTTCCCTCTGTTCTCTCCCATATAGATTGATGAATTTGGAACTCTAAATCCAACATGGTTTCTAGTAGCTCTTTGAAGCTTGACAAAATAAAGGAGTTCTCAGATTTTTTTCTATACTTTTTTTCCTCTTCAAGTAGCCCTAGGCACAGACTGTGGAAAAGCACTTTCATTGAGAAGGGTTTCCAAGCTTCTAAGAAATAACGAGTTTCCGAAATACCAGCAAATATTTTTTCACCCAATCTTGATGATACTTGGTGGTAATGATCAGTACACAAATCACACTTGGCTCACCAAATTTTGTTCTTCTAGGATGAAGCATTCGTCTACAGTAGCAGTTTTTATATTTCGTTCCCCTCTGTTCTCTCATATATAGATAGATGAATTTGGAACTCTAAATCCAACATGGTTTGTAGTAGCTCTTTGAAACTTGACAAAATAAAGAAGTTCTCAGATTTTTCTCTCTGGTTTGTTTCCTCTTCAAGTAGCCCTAGGCACAGACTGTGGAAAAGCACTTTCATTGAGAGGGGTTTCCAAGCTTCTAAGAAATAACGAGTTTCCGAAATACCAGCAAACATTTTTTCACCCAATCTTGATGATACTTGGTGGTAATGATCAGTACACAAATCCCACTTGGCTCACCAAATTTTGTTCTCCTATGTTGAAGCGTTCGTCTACAGTAGCAGTTTTTATATTTAGGTTTCTCTCTGTTCTCTCCTATATAGATAGATGAATTTGGAACTCTAAATCCAACATGGTTTGTAGTAGCTCTTGGAAACTTGACAAAATAAAGGAGTTCTCAGATTTTTCTCTCTGGTTTGTTTCCTCTTCAAGTAGCCCTAGGCACAGACTGTGGAAAAGCACTTTCATTGAGATGGGTTGCCAAGCTTCTAAGAAATAACAAGTTTCCGAAATACGAGCAATTTTTTTTTTACCCAAACTTGATGATACTTGGTGGTAATGATCAGTACACAAATCCCACTTGTCTCATAAAAATTTTGTTCTTCTAGGTTGAAGCGTTCTTCTACAGTAGCAGTTTTTATATTTAGGTTTCCCTCTGTTCTCTCCTATATAGATACATGAATTTGGAACTCTAAATCCAACATGGTTTGTAGTAGCTCTTTGAAACTTGACAAAATAAAGGAGTTCACAGTTTTGTCTCTATGGTTTGTTTCCTCTTCAAGTAGCCCTAGGCACAGACTGTGGAAAAGCACTTTCATTGAGAGGGGTTGCCAAGCTTCTAAGAAATAACGAGTTTCGAAATAACAGCAAATATTTTTTCACCCAAATTTGATGATTCTTGGTGGTAATGATCAGTACACAAATTCCACTTGACTCACCAAATTTTGTTCTTCTAGGTTGAAGCGTTCATTTACAGTAGCAGTTTTTATATTTAGGTTTCCCTCTGTTCTCTCCCATATAGATAGATGAATTTGGAACTCTAAATCCAACATGGTTTGTAGTAGCTCTTTGAAACTTGACAAAATAAAGGAGTTCTCAGTTTTGTCTCTATGGTTTGTTTCCTGTTCAAGTAGCCCTAGGCACAGACTGTGGAAAAGCACTTTCATTGAGAGGTGTTGCCAAGCTTCTAAGAAATTACGAGTTTCAGAAATACCAGCAAATATTTTTTCACCCAATCTTGATGATACTTGGTGCTAATGATCAGTACACAATTCCCACTTGGCTCACCAAATTTTGTTCTTCTAAGTTGAAGCGTTCGTCTACAGTAGCAGTTTTTATATTTAGGTTTCCCTCTGTTCTCTCCTATATAGAAAGATGAATTTGGAACTCTAAATCCAACATGGTTTGTAGTAGCTCTTTGAAACTTGACAAAATAAAGGAGTTCTCAGTTTTGTCGCTATGGTTTGTTACCTCTTCAAGTAGCCCTAGGCACAGACTGTGGAAAAGCACTTTAATTGAGAGGGGTTCCCAAGCTTCTAAGAAATAACGAGTTTCCGAAATACCAGCAAATATTTTTTCACCCAATCTTGATGATACTTGGTGGTAATGATCAGTACCCAAATCCCACTTGCCTCACCAGATTTTGTTTTTCTAGGATGAAGCATTCGTCTACAGTAGCAGTTTTAATATTTCGTTCCCCTCTGTTCTCTCTAATATAGATAGATGAATTTGGAACTCTAAATCCAGTATGGTTTGTAGTAGCTCTTTGAAACTTCACAAAATAAAGGAGTTCTCAGATTTCTCTCTATGGTTTGTTTCCTGTTCAAGTAGCCCTAGGCACAGACTGTGGAAAAGCACTTTCATTGAGATGGGTTGCCAAGCTTCTCAGAAATAAGGAGTTTAGGAAATACCAGCAAATATTTTTTCACCCAAATTTGATGATACTTTGTTGTAACGATCAGTACACAAATCCCACTTGGCTCACGAAATTTTGTTCTTCTAGTTTGAAGCTTTCGTCTACAGTAGCATTTTTTATATTTAGGTTTCCCTCTGTTCTCTCCTATATAGATAGATGAATTTGGAACTCTAAATTCAACGTGGTTTGTAGTAGCTCTTTTAAACTTGACAAAATAAAGGAGTTCTCAGTTTTGTCTCTATGGTTTTTTTCCTCTTAAAGTAGCTCTATTCACAGACTGTGGAAAGCACATTCATTGAGAGGGGTTGCCAAGCTTCTAAGAAATAACGAGTTTCCGAAATACCAGCAAATATTTTTTCACCCAATCTTGATAATAATTGGTGGTAATGATCAGTACACAAGTCCCACTTGGCTTACCAAATTTTGTTCTTCTAGGTTGAAGCGTTCGTCGACAGTAGCAGTTTTTATATTTAGGTTTCACTCTGTTCTCTCCTATATAAATAGATGAATTTGGAACTCTAAATCCAACATGGTTTGTAGTAGCTCTTTGAAACTTGACAAAATAAAGGAGTTCTCAGATTTGTCTCTATGGTTTGTTTCCTGTTCAAGTAGCCCTAGGCACAGACTGTGGAAAAGCACTTTCATTGAGATTGGTTGCCAATCTTCTAAGAAATAACGAGTTTCCGAAATACCAGCAAATATTTTTTCACCCAATCTTGATGATACTTGGTGGTAATGATCAGTACACAAATCCCACTTGGCTCACGAAATTTTGTTCTTCTAGTTTGAAGCTTTCGTCTACAGTAGCAGTTTTTATATTTAGGTTTCCCTCTTTTCTCTCCTATATAGATAGATGAATTTGGAACTCTAAATTCAACATGGTTTGTAGTAGCTCTTTGAAACTTGACAAAGTGAAGGAGTTCTCAGTTTTGTCTCTATGGTTTGTTTACTCTTCAAGTAGCCCTAGTCACAGACGGTGGAAAGCACTTTCATTGAGATGGGTTGTCAAGTTTATAAGAAATAACAAGTTTCCGAAACACCAGCAAATATTTTTTCACCCAATCTTGATGATACTTGGTGCTAATGATCAGTACCCAAATCCCACTTGGCTCACCAAATTTTGTTCTTCTAGGATGAAGCATTCGTCTAGAGTAGCAGTTTTTATATTTCGATCCCCTCTGTTCTCTCCTATATAGATAGATGAATTTGGAACTCTAAATCCAACATGCTTTGTAGTAGCTCTTTGAAACTTGACAAAATAAAGGAGTTCTCAGTTTTGTCTCTATGGTTTGGTTCCTCTTCAAGAAGCCCTAGGCACAGACTGTGGAAAAGCACTTTCACTGAGGGGGTTTGCCAGGCTTCTAAGAAATATCGAGTTTCCGAAATACCAGCAAATATTTTTTCAATTAAACTTGATGATACTTAGTGCTAATGATCAGTACAAAAATCCCACTTGGCTCACCAAATTTTGTTCTTCTAGGTTGAAGCATTCGTCTTCAGTAGCAGTTTTTATATTAGGTTTCCCTCTGTTCTCTCCTATATAGATAGATGAATTTGGAACTCTAAATCCAACATGGTTTGTAGTAGCTATTTGAAACTTGACAAAATAAAGGAGTTCTCAGATTTGTCTCTATGGTTTGTTTCCTCTTCAAGTAGCCCTAGGCACAGACTGTGGAAAAGCACTTTCATTGAGAGGGGTTGCCAAGCTTCTAAGAAATAACGAGTTTCCGAAATACCATCAAATATTTTTTCACCCAATCTTGATGATACTTGGTGGTAATGATCAGTACACAAATCCCACTTGGCTTAGCAAATTTTGTTCTTCTAGGTTGAAGCGTTCGTCTACAGTAGCAGTTTTTATATTTAGGTTTCCCTCTGTTCTCTCATATATAGATAGATGAATTTGGAACACTAAATCCAACATGGTTTGGAGTAGCTCTTTGAAACTTGACAAAATAAAGGAGTTCTCAGTTTTGTCTCTATGGATTGTTTCCTCTTCTATTAGCCCTAGGCACAGACTGTGGAAAGCAATTTCATTGAGAATGGTTGCCAAGCTTCTACGAAATAACGAGTTTCCGAAATACCAGCAAATATTTTTTCACCCAATCTTGATAATACTTGGTGGTAATGTTCAATACACAAATCCCACTTGGCTCACCAAATTTTGTTCTTCTAGGTGAAGCGTTCGTCGACAGTAGCAGTTTTTATATTTAGGTTTCACTCTGTTTTCTCATATATAGATAGAAGAATCTGGAACTCTAAATCCAACATGGTTTGTAGTAGCTCTTTGAAATTGACAAAATAAAGGAGTTCTCAGTTTTGTCCCTATGGTTTGTTTCCTCTTCATGTAGCTTTAGGCACAGACAGTGGAAAAGCACTTTCATTGAGAGGGGTTGCCAAGCTTCTAAGAAAGAACGAGTTTCCGAAATATCAGCAAATATTTTTTTACCCAATCTTGATGATACTTGTTGCTAACGATCAGTACACAAATCCCACTTAGCTCACCAAATATAGATCTTCTAGGTTGAAGCGTTCGTGTACAGTAGCAGTTTTTATATTTAGGTTTCCCTCTGTTCTCTCCTATATAGATAGATGAATTTGGAACTCTAAATCCAACATGGTTTTTAGTAGCTCTTTGAAGCTTGACAAAATAAAGGAGTTCTCAGATTTTTTTCTATGGTTTGTTTCCTCTTCAAGTAGCCTTAGGCACAGACTGTGGAAAAGCACTTTCATTGAGAGGGGTTTCCAAGCTTCTAAGAAATAACAAGTTTCCGAAATACCAGCAAATATTTTTTCACCCAATGTTGATGATACTTGGTGGTAATGATCAGTACCCAAATCCCACTTGCCTCACCAAATTTTGTTCTTCTAGGTTGAAGCGTTCTTCTACAGTAGCAGCTTTTATATTTAGGTTTCCCTCTGTTCTCTCCTATATAGATAGATGAATTTGGAACTCTAAATACAACATGGTTTGTAGTAGCTCTTTGAAACTTGACAAAATAAAGGAGTTCTCAGTTTTGTGTCTATGGTGTGTTTCCTGTTCAATAGCCCTAGGCACAGACTGTGGAAAAGCACTTTCACTGAGAGTGTTTTCCAAGCTTCTAAGAAAATACGAGTTTCCGAAATACCAGCAAATATTTTTTCACCCAATCTTGATGATACTTGGTGGTAATGATCAGTACCCAAATCCCACTTCCCTCACCAAATTTTGTTCTTCTAGGATGAAGCATTCGTCTACAGTAGCAGTTTTTATAATTCGTTCCCCTCTGTTCTCTCCTATATAGATAGATGAATTTGGAACTCTAAATCCAGTATGGTTTGTAGTAGCTCTTTGAAACTTGACAAAATAAAGAATTTCCCTGTTTTGTCTCTGTGGTTTGTTTCCTCTTCAAGTAGCCCTAGGAACAGACTGTGGAAAAGCACTTTCATTGAGATGGGTGTCCAAGCTTCTAAGAAATATCGAGTTTCCGAAATACCAGCAAATATTTTTTCACCCAAACTTGATGATACTTGGTGGTAATGATCAGTACAAAAATCCCACTTGGCTCAACAAATTTTGTTCTTCTAGGATGAAGCATTCGTCAACAGTAGCAGTTTTTATATTTAGGTGTCCCTCTGTTCTCTCCTATATAGATAGATGAATTTGGATCTCTAAATCCAGCATGGTTTGTAGTAGCTCTCTGAAACTTGACAAAATAAAGGAGTTCTCAGTTTTGTCTCTATGGTTTGTTTCCTCTTCAAGTAGCCCTAGGCACAGTCTGTGGAAGAGCACTTTCATTGAGAGGGGTTGCCAAGCTTCTAAGAAATTACGAGTGTCCGAAATACCAGCAAATATTTTTTCACCCAAACTTGATGATACTTGGTGGTAATGATCAGTACACAAATCAAACTTGGCTCACCAAATTTTCTTCTTCTAGGTTGAAACGTTCGTCTACAGTAGCAGTTTTTATATTTAGGTTTCCCTCTGTTCTCTCCTATATAGATAGATGAATTTGGAACTCTAAATCCAACATGATTTGTAGTATCTCTTTGAAACTTGACAAAATCAAGGAGTTCTCAGTTTTGTCTCTCTGGTTTGTTTCCTCTTCAAGTAGCCCTAGGAACAGACGGTGGAAAAACACTTTCATTGAGATGGGTTGCCAAGCTTCTAAGAAATATCGAGTTTCCGAAATACCAGCAAATATATTTTCACCCAAACTTGTTGATACTTGGTGGTAATTATCAGCACACAAATCCCACTTGGCTCACCAAGTTTTGTTCTTCTAGGATGAAGCATTCGTGTACAGTAGCAGTTTTTATATTTAGGTTTCCCTCTGTTCTCTCCTATATAGATAGATGAATTTGGAACTCTAAATCCAACATGGTTTTTAGTAGCTCTTTGAAACTTGACAAAATAAAGGAGTTCTCAGTTTTGTCTCTATGGTTTGTTTCCTCTTCAAGTAGCCCTAGGCACAGACTGTGGAAAAGCACTTTCATTGAGATGGGTTGCCAAGCTTCTAAGAAATAACGAGTTTCCTAAATACCAGCAAAGATTTTTTCACCCAATCTTGATGATACTTGGTGGTAATGATCAGTACACAAATCCCACTTGGCTTACCAAAATTTGTTCTTCTAGGTTGAAGCGTTCGTCTACAGTAGCAGTTTTTATATTTAGGTTTCCCTCTGTTCTCTCCTATATAGATAGATGAATTTGGAACTCTAAATCCAACATGCTTTGTAGTAGCTCCTTGAAACTTGACAAAATAAAGGAGTTCTCAGTTTTGTCTCTATGGTTTGGTTCCTCTTCAAGTAGCCCTAGGCACAGACTGTGGAAAAGCACTTTCACTGAGTGGGTTTGCCAAGCTTCTAAGAAATATCGAGTTTCCGAAATACCATCAAATATTTTTTCACCCAATCTTGATGATACTTGGTGGTAATGATCAGTACAAAAATCCCACTTGGCTCACCAAATTTTGTTCTTCTAGTATGAAGCATTCGTCTTCAGTAGCAGTTTTTATATTTAGGTTTCCCTCTGTTCTCTCCTATATAGATAGATGAATTTGGAACTCTAAATCCAACATGGTTTGTAGTAGCTATTTGAAACTTGACAAAATAAAGGAGTTCTCAGATTTGTCTCTATGGTTTGTTTTCTCTTCAAGTAGCCCTAGGCACAGACTGTGGAAAAGCACTTTCATTGAGAGGGGTTGCCAAGCTTCTAAGAAATAACGAGTTTCCGAAATACCATCAAATATTTTTTCACCCAATCTTGATAATACTTGGGGGTAATGATCAGTACACCAATCCCACTTGGCTTAGCAAATTTTGTTCTTCTAGGTTGAAGCGTTCGTCTACAGTAGCAGTTTTTATATTTAGGTTTCCCTCTGTTCTCTCCTATATAGATAGATGAATTTGGAACGCTAAATCCAACATGGTTTGTAGTAGCTCTTTGAAACTTGACAAAATAAAGGAGTTCTCAGATTTGTCTCTATGGTTTGTTTCCTCTTCAAGTAGCCCTAGGCACAGACTGTGGAAAAGCACTTTCATTGAGAGGTGTAGCAAAGCTTCTAAGAAATAACGAGTTTCCGAAATACCAGCAAATATTTTTTCAACCAATCTTGATGATACTTGGTGGTAATGATCAGTACACAAATCCCACTTGGCTCACCAAATTTTGTTCTTCTAGGTTGAAGCGTTCGTCTACATTAGCAGTTTTTATATTTAGGTTTCCCTCTGTTCTCTCCTATATAGATAGATGAATTTGGAACTCTAAATCCAACATGGTTTGTAGTAGTTCTTTGAATCTTGACAAAATAAAGGAGTTCTCAGTTTTGTCTCTATGGTTTGTTTCCTCTTCAAGTAGACCTAGGCACAGACTGTGGAAAAGCACTTTCATTGAGATGGGTTGCCAAGCTTCTCAGAAATAAGGAGTTTAGGAAATACCAGCAAATATTTTTTCACCCAAATTTGATGATACTTTGTTGTAACGATCAGTACACAAATCCCACTTGGCTCACGAAATTTTGTTCTTCTAGTTTGAAGCTTTCGTCTACAGTAGCAGTTTTTATATTTAGGTTTCCCTCTGTTCTCTCCTAAATAGATAGATGAATTTGGAACTCTAAGTTCAACATGGTTTGTAGTAGCTCTTTGAAACTTGACAAAATAAAGGAGTTCTCAGTTTTGTCTCTATGGATTGTTTCCTCTTCTATTAGCCCTAGGCACAGACTGTGGAAAGCAATTTCATTGAGATTGGTTGCCAAGCTTCTACGAAATAACGAGTTTCTGAAATACCAGCAAATATTTTTTCACCCAATCTTGATAATACTTGGTGGTAATGTTCAGTACACAAATCCCACTTGGCTCACCAAATTTTGTTCTTCTAGGTTGAAGCGTTCGTCGACAGTAGCAGTTTTTATATTTAGGTATCACTCTGTTTTCTCATATATAGATAGAAGAATTTGGAACTCTAAATCCAACATGGTTTGTAGTAGTTCTTTGAAATTGACAAAATAAAGGAGTTCTCAGTTTTGTCTCTATGGTTTGTTTCCTCTTCATGTAGCCCTAGGCACAGACAGTGGAAAAGCACTTTCATTGAGAGGGGTTGCCAAGCTTCTAAGAAAGAACGAGTTTCCGAAATACCAGCAAATATTTCTTTACCCAATCTTGATGATACTTGTTGCTAATGATCAGTACACAAATCCCACTTGGCTCACCAAATTTTGTTCTTCTAGGTTGAAGCGTTCGTGTACAGTAGCAGTTTTTATATTTAGGTTTCCCTCTGTTCTCTCCCATATAGATTGATGAATTTGGAACTCTAAATCCAACATGGTTTCTAGTAGCTCTTTGAAGCTTGACAAAATAAAGGAGTTCTCAGATTTTTTTCTATACTTTTTTTCCTCTTCAAGTAGCCCTAGGCACAGACTGTGGAAAAGCACTTTCATTGAGAAGGGTTTCCAAGCTTCTAAGAAATAACGAGTTTCCGAAATACCAGCAAATATTTTTTCACCCAATCTTGATGATACTTGGTGGTAATGATCAGTACACAAATCACACTTGGCTCACCAAATTTTGTTCTTCTAGGATGAAGCATTCGTCTACAGTAGCAGTTTTTATATTTCGTTCCCCTCTGTTCTCTCATATATAGATAGATGAATTTGGAACTCTAAATCCAACATGGTTTGTAGTAGCTCTTTGAAACTTGACAAAATAAAGAAGTTCTCAGATTTTTCTCTCTGGTTTGTTTCCTCTTCAAGTAGCCCTAGGCACAGACTGTGGAAAAGCACTTTCATTGAGAGGGGTTTCCAAGCTTCTAAGAAATAACGAGTTTCCGAAATACCAGCAAACATTTTTTCACCCAATCTTGATGATACTTGGTGGTAATGATCAGTACACAAATCCCACTTGGCTCACCAAATTTTGTTCTCCTATGTTGAAGCGTTCGTCTACAGTAGCAGTTTTTATATTTAGGTTTCTCTCTGTTCTCTCCTATATAGATAGATGAATTTGGAACTCTAAATCCAACATGGTTTGTAGTAGCTCTTTGAAACTTGACAAAATAAAGGAGTTCTCAGATTTTTCTCTCTGGTTTGTTTCCTCTTCAAGTAGCCCTAGGCACAGACTGTGGAAAAGCACTTTCATTGAGATGGGTTGCCAAGCTTCTAAGAAATAACAAGTTTCCGAAATACGAGCAATTTTTTTTTACCCAAACTTGATGATACTTGGTGGTAATGATCAGTACACAAATCCCACTTGTCTCATAAAAATTTTGTTCTTCTAGGTTGAAGCGTTCTTCTACAGTAGCAGTTTTTATATTTAGGTTTCCCTCTGTTCTCTCCTATATAGATACATGAATTTGGAACTCTAAATCCAACATGGTTTGTAGTAGCTCTTTGAAACTTGACAAAATAAAGGAGTTCACAGTTTTGTCTCTATGGTTTGTTTCCTCTTCAAGTAGCCCTAGGCACAGACTGTGGAAAAGCACTTTCATTGAGAGGGGTTGCCAAGCTTCTAAGAAATAACGAGTTTCGAAATAACAGCAAATATTTTTTCACCCAAATTTGATGATTCTTGGTGGTAATGATCAGTACACAAATTCCACTTGACTCACCAAATTTTGTTCTTCTAGGTTGAAGCGTTCATTTACAGTAGCAGTTTTTATATTTAGGTTTCCCTCTGTTCTCTCCCATATAGATAGATGAATTTGGAACTCTAAATCCAACATGGTTTGTAGTAGCTCTTTGAAACTTGACAAAATAAAGGAGTTCTCAGTTTTGTCTCTATGGTTTGTTTCCTGTTCAAGTAGCCCTAGGCACAGACTGTGGAAAAGCACTTTCATTGAGAGGTGTTGCCAAGCTTCTAAGAAATTACGAGTTTCAGAAATACCAGCAAATATTTTTTCACCCAATCTTGATGATACTTGGTGCTAATGATCAGTACACAATTCCCACTTGGCTCACCAAATTTTGTTCTTCTAAGTTGAAGCGTTCGTCTACAGTAGCAGTTTTTATATTTAGGTTTCCCTCTGTTCTCTCCTATATAGAAAGATGAATTTGGAACTCTAAATCCAACATGGTTTGTAGTAGCTCTTTGAAACTTGACAAAATAAAGGAGTTCTCAGTTTTGTCGCTATGGTTTGTTACCTCTTCAAGTAGCCCTAGGCACAGACTGTGGAAAAGCACTTTAATTGAGAGGGGTTCCCAAGCTTCTAAGAAATAACGAGTTTCCGAAATACCAGCAAATATTTTTTCACCCAATCTTGATGATACTTGGTGGTAATGATCAGTACCCAAATCCCACTTGCCTCACCAGATTTTGTTTTTCTAGGATGAAGCATTCGTCTACAGTAGCAGTTTTAATATTTCGTTCCCCTCTGTTCTCTCTAATATAGATAGATGAATTTGGAACTCTAAATCCAGTATGGTTTGTAGTAGCTCTTTGAAACTTCACAAAATAAAGGAGTTCTCAGATTTCTCTCTATGGTTTGTTTCCTGTTCAAGTAGCCCTAGGCACAGACTGTGGAAAAGCACTTTCATTGAGATGGGTTGCCAAGCTTCTCAGAAATAAGGAGTTTAGGAAATACCAGCAAATATTTTTTCACCCAAATTTGATGATACTTTGTTGTAACGATCAGTACACAAATCCCACTTGGCTCACGAAATTTTGTTCTTCTAGTTTGAAGCTTTCGTCTACAGTAGCATTTTTTATATTTAGGTTTCCCTCTGTTCTCTCCTATATAGATAGATGAATTTGGAACTCTAAATTCAACGTGGTTTGTAGTAGCTCTTTTAAACTTGACAAAATAAAGGAGTTCTCAGTTTTGTCTCTATGGTTTTTTTCCTCTTAAAGTAGCTCTATTCACAGACTGTGGAAAGCACATTCATTGAGAGGGGTTGCCAAGCTTCTAAGAAATAACGAGTTTCCGAAATACCAGCAAATATTTTTTCACCCAATCTTGATAATAATTGGTGGTAATGATCAGTACACAAGTCCCACTTGGCTTACCAAATTTTGTTCTTCTAGGTTGAAGCGTTCGTCGACAGTAGCAGTTTTTATATTTAGGTTTCACTCTGTTCTCTCCTATATAAATAGATGAATTTGGAACTCTAAATCCAACATGGTTTGTAGTAGCTCTTTGAAACTTGACAAAATAAAGGAGTTCTCAGATTTGTCTCTATGGTTTGTTTCCTGTTCAAGTAGCCCTAGGCACAGACTGTGGAAAAGCACTTTCATTGAGATTGGTTGCCAATCTTCTAAGAAATAACGAGTTTCCGAAATACCAGCAAATATTTTTTCACCCAATCTTGATGATACTTGGTGGTAATGATCAGTACACAAATCCCACTTGGCTCACGAAATTTTGTTCTTCTAGTTTGAAGCTTTCGTCTACAGTAGCAGTTTTTATATTTAGGTTTCCCTCTTTTCTCTCCTATATAGATAGATGAATTTGGAACTCTAAATTCAACATGGTTTGTAGTAGCTCTTTGAAACTTGACAAAATGAAGGAGTTCTCAGTTTTGTCTCTATGGTTTGTTTACTCTTCAAGTAGCCCTAGTCACAGACGGTGGAAAGCACTTTCATTGAGATGGGTTGTCAAGTTTATAAGAAATAACAAGTTTCCGAAATACCAGCAAATATTTTTTCACCCAATCTTGATGATACTTGGTGGTAGTGATCAGTACACAAATCCCATTTGGCTTACCAAATTTTGTTCTTCTCCGTTGAAGAGTTCGTCTACAGTAGCAGTTTTTATATTTAGGTTTCCCTCTGTTCTCTCATATATAGATAGATGAATTTGGAACTCTAAATCCAACATGGTTTGTAGTAGCCCTTTGAAACTTGACAAAATAAAGGAGTTCTCAGATTATTCTTTATGGTTTGTCTCCACTTCAAGTATCCCTAGGCAGAAACTGTGGAAAAGCACTTTCATTGAGATGGGTTGCCAAGCTTCTAAGAAATAACGAGTTTCCGAAATACCAGCAAATATTTTTTCACCCAATCTTGATGATACTTGGTTGTAATGATCAGTACACAAATCCCACTTGGCTCACCAAATTTTGTTCTTCTACGTTGAAGCGTTCTTCTACAGTAGCAGTTTTTATATTTATGTTTCCCTCTGTTCTCTCCTATATAGATAGATGAATTTGGAACTCTAAATCCAAACATGGTTTGTAGTAGCTCTTTGAAACTTGACAAAATAAAGAACTTCTCTGTTTTGTCTCTATGGTTTGTTTCCTTTTCAAGTAGCCCTAGGAAGAGACTGTGGAAAAGCACTTTCATTGAGATGGGTTGCCAAGCTTCTAAGAAATTACGAGTTTCCGAAATACCAGCAAATATTTTTTCACCCAATCTTGATGATACTTGGTGGTAATGATCAGTACCCAAGTCCTACTTGTCTCAACAAATTTTGTTCTTCTAGGATGAAGCATTCGTCTACAGTAGCAGTTTTTATATTTGGGTTTCCCTCTGTTCTCTCCTATATAGATAGATGAATTTGGAACTCGAAATCCATCATGGTTTGTAGTAGCTCTTTGTAACTTGACAAAATAAAGAACTTCTCTGTTTTGTCTCTATGGTTTGTTTCCTTTTCAAGTAGCCCTAGGAAGAGACTGTGGAAAAGCACTTTAATTGAGATGGGTTGCAAAGCTTCTAAGAAATATCGAGTTTCCGAAATACCAGCATGTATTTTTTCACCCAAACTTGATGATACTTGGTGGTAATGATCAGTACACAAATCCCACTTGGCTCACCAAATTTTGTTCTTTTAGGTTGAAGAATTCGTCTACAGAAGCAGTTTTTATATTTAGGTTTCCCTCTGTTCTCTCCTGTATAGATATATGAATTTGGAACTATAAATCCAACATGGTTTGTAGTAGCTCTTTGAAACTTGACAAAATAAAGGAGTTCTCAGATTTGTCTCTATTGTTTGTTTCCTGTTCAAGTAGCCCTAGGCACAGACTGTGGAAAAGCACTTTCATTGAGATTGGTTGCCAATCTTCTAAGAAATAACGAGTTTCCGAAATACCAGCAAATATTTTTTCACCCAATCTTGATGATACTTGGTGGTAATGATCAGTACACAAATCCCACTTGGCTCACGAAATTTTGTTCTTCTAGTTTGTAGCTTTCGTCTACAGTAGCAGTTTTTATATTTAGGTTTCCCTCTTTTCTCTCCTATATATATAGATGAATTTGGAACTCTAAATTCAACATGGTTTGTAGTAGCTCTTTGAAACTTGACAAAATGAAGGAGTTCTCAGTTTTGTCTCTATGGTTTGTTTACTCTTCAAGTAGCCCTAGTCACAGACGGTGGAAAGCACTTTCATTGAGATGGGTTGTCAAGTTTATAAGAAATAACAAATTTCCGAAATACCAGCAAATATTTTTTAACCCAATCTTGATGATACTTGGTGGTAATGATCAGTACACAAATCATACTTGGCTCACCAAATTTTGTTCTTCTAGGTTGAAACGTTCGTCTACAATAGCAGTTTGTATATTTAGGTTTCCCTCTGTTCTCTCCTATATAGATAGATGAATTTGGAACTCTAAATCCAAAATGGTTTGTAGTAGCTCTTTGAAACTTGACAAAATAAAGGAGTTCTCAGTTTTGTCTCTATGGTTTGTTTCCTCTTCAAGTAGCCCAAGGCACAGACTGTTTAAAAGCACTTTCATTGAGAGGGGTTTCCAAGCTTCTAAGAAATTACGAGTTTCCGAAATACCAGCAAATATTTTTTCACCCAATCTAGATGATACATGGTGGTAATGATCAGTACACAAATCCCACTTGGCTCACCAAATTTTGTTCTTCTAGGTTGAAGCGTTCTTCTACAGTACCAGTTTTTATATTTAGGTTTCCCTCTGTTCTCTCCTATATAGATAGATGAATTTGGAACTCTAAATCTAACATGGTTTGTAGTAGCTCTTTGAAACTTGAAAAAGTAAAGGAGTTCTCAGTTTTGTCTCTATGGTTTGTTTCCTCTTCAAGTAGCCCTAGGCACAGACTGTGGAAAAGCACTTTCACTTAGAGGGTTTGCCAAGCTTCTAAGAAATTACGAGTTTCCGAAATACCAGCAAATATTTTTTCACCCAATCTTGATGATACTTGGTGGTAATGATCAGTACCCAAATCCCACTTGGCTCACCAAATTTTGTTCTTCTAGAATGAAGCATTCGTCTACAGTAGCAGTTTTTATATTTCGTTCCCCTCTCTTCTCTCCTATATAGATAGATGAATTTGGAACTCTAAATCCAGCATGGTTTGTAGTAGCTCTTTGAAACTTGACAAAATAAAGAACTTCCCTGTTTTGTCTCTATGGTTTGTTTCCTCTTCAAGTAGCCCTAGGAACAGACAGTGGAAAAGCACTTTCATTGAGATGGGTTGCCAAGCTTCTAAGAAATATCGAGTTTCCGAAATACCAGCAAATATTTTTTCACCCAAACTTGATGATACTTGGTGGTAATGATCAGTACACAAATCCCACTTGGCTCACCAAATTTTGTTCTTCTAGGTTGAAGCTTTCGTCTACAGTAGCATTTTTTATATTTAGGTTTCCCTCTGTTCTCTCCTATATAGATAGATGGATTTGGAACTCTAAATTCAACATGGTTTGTAGTAGCTCTTTTAAACTTGACAATATAAAGGAGTTCTCAGTTTTGTCTCTATGGTTTGTTTCCTCTTAAAGTAGCCCTAGGCACAGACTCTGGAAAGCACTTTCATTGAGAGGCGTTGCCAAGCTTCTAAGAAATAACGAGTTTCCGAAATACCAGCAAATATTTTTTCACCCAATCTTGATAATACTTGGTGGTAATGATCAGTACACAAGTCCTACTTGGCTCACCAAATTTTGTTCTTCTAGGTTGAAGCGTTCGTCGACAGTAGCAGTTTTTAATTTTAGGTTTCACTCTGTACTCTCCTATATAGATAGATGAATTTGGAACTCTAAATCCAACATGGTTTGTAGTAGCTCTTTGAAACTTGACAAAATAAAGGAGTTCTCAGATTTGTCTCTATGGTTTGTTTCCTGTTCAAGTAGCCCTAGGCACAGACTGTGGAAAAGCACTTTCATTGAGAGGGGTTGCCAAGCTTCTAAGAAATAACAAGTTTCCGAAATACCAGCAAATATTTTTTCACCCAATCTTGATGATACTTGGTGGTAATGATCAGTACACAAATCCCACTTGGCTCACGAAATTTTGTTCTTCTAGTTTGAAGCTTTCGTCTACAGTAGCAGTTTTTATATTTAGGTTTCCCTCCGTTCTCTCCTATATAGATAGATGAATTTGGAACTCTAAATACAACATGGTTTGTAGTAGCTCTTTGAAACTTGACAAAATAAAGGAGTTCTCAGTTTTGTCTCTATGGTTTGTTTCCTCTTCTAGTAGCCCTAGGCACAGACTGTGGAAAGCACTTTCATTTAGAGGGGTTGCCAAGCTTCTAAGAAATAACGAGTTTCCGAAATACCAGCAAATATTTTTTCACCCAATCTTGATGATACTTGGTGGTAATGATCAGTACCCAAGTCCTACTTGGCTCAACAAATTTTGTTCTTCTAGGATGAATCATTCGTCTACAGTAGCAGTTTTTATATTTGGGTTTCCCTCTGTTCTCTCCTATATAGATAGATGAATTTGGAACTCGAAATCCATCATGGTTTGTAGTAGCTCTTTGAAACTTGACAAAATAAAGAACTTCTCTGTTTTGTCTCTATGGTTTGTTTCCTTTTCAAGTAGCCCTAGGAAGAGACTGTGGAAAAGCACTTTCATTGATTTGGGTTGCAAAGCTTCTAAGAAATATCGAGTTTCCGAAATACCAGCATATATTTTTTCACCCAAACTTGATGGTACTTGGTGGTAATGATCAGTACACAAATCCCACTTGGCTCACCAAATTTTGTTCTTCTAGGTTGAAGCTTTCGTCTACTGTAGCATTTTTTATATTTAGGTTTCCCTCTGTTCTCTCCTATATAGATAGATGAATTTGGAACTCTAAATTCAACGTGGTTTGTAGTAGCTCTTTTAAACTTGACAAAATAAAGGAGTTCTCAGTTTTGTCTCTATGGTTTGTTTCCTCTTAAAGTAGCTCTATTCACAGACTGTGGAAAGCACTTTCATTGAGAGGGGTTGCCAAGCTTCTAAGAAATAACGAGTTTCCGAAATACCAGCAAATATTTTTTCACCCAATCTTGATAATACTTGTTGGTAATGATCAGTACACAAGTCCCACTTGGCTCACCAAATTTTGTTTTCTAGGTTGAAGCGTTCGTCGACAGTAGCAGTTTTTATATTTAGGTTTCACTCTGTTCTCTCCTATATAAATAGATGAATTTGGAACTCTAAATCCAACATGGTTTGTAGTAGCTCTTTGAAACTTGACAAAATAAAGGAGTTCTCAGATTTGTCTCTATGGTTTGTTTCCTGTTCAAGTAGCCCTAGGCACAGACTGTGGAAAAGCACTTTCATTGAGATTGGTTGCCAATCTTCTAAGAAATAACGAGTTTCCGAAATACCAGCAAATATTTTTTCACCCAATCTTGATGATACTTGGTGGTAATGATCAGTACACAAATCCCACTTGGCTCACGAAATTTTGTTCTTCTAGTTTGAAGCTTTCGTCTACAGTAGCAGTTTTTATATTTAGGTTTCCCTCTTTTCTCTCCTATATAGATAGATGAATTTGGAACTCTAAATTCAACATGGTTTGTAGTAGCTCTTTGAAACTTGACAAAAAGAAGGAGTTCTCAGTTTTGTCTCTATGGTTTGTTTACTCTTCAAGTAGCCCTAGTCACAGACGGTGGAAAGCACTTTCATTGAGATATGTTGTCAAGTTTATAAGAAATAACAAGTTTCCGAAATACCAGCAAATATTTTTTAACCCAATCTTGATGATACTTGGTGGTAATGATCAGTACACAAATTATACTTGGCTCACCAAATTTTGCTCTTCTAGGTTGAAACGTTCGTCTACAATAGCAGTTTGTATATTTAGGTTTCCCTCTGTTCTCTCCTATATAGATAGATGAATTTGGAACTCTAAATCCAACATGCTTTGTAGTAGCTCCTTGAAACTTGACAAAATAAAGGAGTTCTCAGTTTTGTCTCTATGGTTTGTTTCCTCTTCAAGTAGCCCAAGGCACAGACTGTGGAAAAGCACTTTCATTGAGAGGGGTTTCCAAGCTTCTAAGAAATTACGAGTTTCCGAAATACCAGCAAATATTTTTTCACCCAATCTAGATGATACATGGTGGTAATGATCAGTACACAAATCCCACTTGGCTCACCAAATTTTGTTCTTTTAGGTTGATGCGTTCTTCTACAGTAGCAGTTTTTATATTTAGGTTTCCCTCTGTTCTCTCCTATATAGATAGATGAATTTGGAACTCTAAATCCAACATGGTTTGTAGTAGCTCTTTGAAACTTGAAAAAGTAAAGGAGTTCTCAGTTTTGTCTCTATGGTTTGTTTCCTGTTCAAGTAGCCCTAGGCACAGACTGTGGAAAAGCAATTTCACTTAGAGGGTTTGCCAAGCTTCTAAGAAATTACGAGTTTCCGAAATACCAGCAAATATTTTTTCACCCAATCTTGATGATACTTGGTGGTAATGATCAGTACCCAAATCCCACTTGGCTCACCAAATTTTGTTCTTCTAGAATGAAGCATTCGTCTACAGTAGCAGTTTTTATATTTCGTTCCCCTCTCTTCTCTCCTATATGGATAGATGAATTTGGAACTCTAAATCCAGCATGGTTTGTAGTAGCTCTTTGAAACTTGACAAAATAAAGAACTTCCCTGTTTTGTCTCTATGGTTTGTTTCCTCTTCAAGTAGCCCTAGGAACAGACAGTGGAAAAGCACTTTCATTGAGATGGGTTGCCAAGCTTCTAAGAAATATCGAGTTTCCGAAATACCAGCAAATATTTTTTCACCCAAACTTGATGATACTTGGTGGTAATGATCAGTACACAAATCCCACTTGGCTCACCAAATTTTGTTCTTCTAGGTTGAAGCTTTCGTCTACAGTAGCATTTTTTATATTTAGGTTTCCCTCTGTTCTCTCCTATATAGATAGATGAATTTGGAACTCTAAATTCAACATGGTTTGTAGTAGCTCTTTTAAACTTGACAATATATAGGAGTTCTCAGTTTTGTCTCTATGGTTTGTTTCCTCTTAAAGTAGTCCTAGGCACAGACTCTGGAAAGCACTTTCATTGAGAGGCTTTGCCAAGCTTCTATGAAATAACGAGTTTCCGAAATACCAGCAAATATTTTTTCACCCAATCTTGATAATACTTGGTGGTAATGATCAGTACACAAGTCCCACTTGGCTCACAAAATTTTTTTCTTCTAGGTTGAAGCGTTCGTCGACAGTAGCAGTTCTTATATTTAGGTTTCCCTCTGTTCTCTCCTATATAGATAGATGAATTTGGAACTCTAAATCCAACATGGTTTGTAGTAGCTCTTTGAAACTTGACAAAATAAAGGAGTTCTCAGATTTGTCTCTATGGTTTGTTTCCTCTTCAAGTAGCCCTAGGCACAGACTGTGGAAAAGACTTTCATTAAGAGAGGTTGCAAAACTTCTAAGAAATTATGAGTTTTCGAAATACCAGCAAATATTTTTTCACCCAATCATGATGATACTTGGTGGTAATGATCAGTACACAAATCCCACTTGGCTCACGAAATTTTGTTCTTCGAGTTTGAAGCTTTAGTCTACACTAGCAGTTTTTATATTTAGGTTTCCCTCTGTTCTCTCCTATATAGATAGATGAATTTGGAACTCTAAATTCAACATGGTTTGTAGTAGCTCTTTGAAACTTGACAAAATAAAGGAGTTCTCAGTTTTGTCTCTAGGGTTTGTTTCCTCTTCAAGTAGCCCTAGGCACAGACTGTGGAAAGCACTTTCATTGAGAGGGGTTGCCAAGCTTCTACGAAATAACGAGTTTCCGAAATACCAGCCAATATTTTTTCACCCAATCTTGATAATACTTGGTGGTAATGATCAGTACACAAATCCCACTTGGCACACCAAATTTTGTTCTTCTAGGTTGAAGCGTTCTTCGACAGTAGCAGTTTTTATATTTAAGGTTCACCCTGTTCTCTCATATATAGATAGATGAATTTGGAACTCTAAATCCAACATGGTTTGTAGTAGCTCTTTGAAACTTAACAAAATAAAGGAGTTCTGAGTTTTCTCTCTATGGTTTGTTTTCTCTTCAAGTAGCCCTAGGCACAGACTGTGGAAAAGCACTTTCATTGAGAGTGGTTGCCAGGCTTCTAAGATTACAAGTTTCCGAAATACCAGCAAATATTTTTTCACCCAATCTTGATGATACTTGGTGGTAATGATCAGTATACAGATCCCAATTGGCTCACCAAATTTTGTTCTTCTAGGTTGAAGCGTTCGTCTACAGTAGCAGTTTGTATATTTAGGTATCCCTCTGTTCTCTCCTATATAGATAGATGAATTTGGAACTCTAAATCCAACATGGTTTGTAGTAGCTCTTTGAAACTTGACAAAATAAAGGAGTTCTCAGTTTTGTCTCTATGGTTTGTTTCCTCTTCAAGTAGCCCTAGGAACAGACTGTGGAAAAGCACTTTCAATGAGATGGGTTGCCAAGCTTCTAAGAATTAACGAGTTTAGGAAATACCAGCAAATATTTTTTCACCCAATCTTGATGATACTTGGTGGTAATGATCAGTACAGAAATCCCACTTTGCTCACCAAATTTTGTTCTTCTAGGTTAAAGCTTTCGTCTACAATAGCAGTTTTTATATTTAGTTTTCCCTCTGTTCTCTCCTATATAGATAGATGAATTTGGAACTCTAAATCCAACATGGTTTGTAGTAGCTCTTTGAAACTTGACAAAATAAAGGAGTTCTCAGTTTTGTCTCTATGGTTTGTTTCCTCTACAAGTAGCCCTAGGCACAGACTGTGGAAAAGCACTTTCACTGAGAGGGTTTGCCAAGCTTCTAAGAAATAACGAGTTTCCGAATACCAGCAAATATTTTTTCACCCAATCTTGATGATACTTGGTGGTAATGATCAGTACACAAATCCCACTTGGCTCACCACATTTTGTTCTCTTCGGTTGAAGCGTACGTTTTCAGTAGCAGTTTTTATGTTTAGGTTTCACTCTGTTCTCTGCTATATAGATAGATGAATTTGGAACTCTAAATCCAACATGGTTTGTAGTAGCTCTTTGAAACTTGACAAAATAAAGGAGTTCTCAGTTTTGTCTCTATGGTTTGGTTCCTCTTCAAGTAGCCCTAGGCACAGACAGTGGAAAAGCACTTTCACTGAGAGGGTTTGCCAAGCTTCTAAGAAATTACGATTTTCCGAAATACCTCAAATATTTTTTTCCCCAATCTTGATGATACTTGGTGGTAATGATCAGCACCCAAGTCCTACTTGTCTCAACATATTTTGTTCTTCTAGGATGAAGCATTCGTCTACAGTAGCAGTTTTTATATTTAGGTTTTCCTCTGTTTTCTCCTATATAGATAGATGAATTTGGAACTCGAAATCCATCATGGTTTGTAGTAGCTCTTTGAAACTTGACAAAATAAAGAACTTCTCTGTTTTGTCTCTATGGTTTGTTTCCTTTTCAAGTAGCCCTAGGAAGAGACTGTGGAAAAGCACTTTCATTGAGATGGTTTGCCAAGCTTCTAAGAAATATCGAGTTTCCGAAATACCAGCATATATTTTTTCACCCAAACTTGATGATACGTGGTGGTAATGATCAGTACACAAATCCCACTTGGCTCACCAAATTTTGTTCTTCTAGGTTGAAGCTTTCGTCTACAGTAGCAGTTTTTATATTTAGGTTTCCCTCTGTTCTCTCCTATATAGATAGATGAATTTGGAACTCTAAATTCAACATGGTTTGTAGTAGCTCTTTTAAACTTGACAAAATAAAGGAGTTCTCAGATTTGTCTCTATGGTTTGTTTCCTGTTCAAGTAGCCCTAGGCACAGACTGTGGAAAAGCACTTTCATTGAGATTGGTTGCCAATCTTCTAAGAAATAACGAGTTTCCGAAATACCAGCAAATATTTTTTCACCCAATCTTGATGATACTTGGTGGTAATGATCAGTACACAAATCCCACTTGGCTCACGAAATTTTGTTCTTCTAGTTTGAAGCTTTCGTCTACAGTAGCAGTTTTTATATTTAGGTTTCCCTCTTTTCTCTCCTATATATATAGATGAATTTGGAACTCTAAATTCAACATGGTTTGTAGTAGCTCTTTGAAACTTGACAAAATAAAGGAGTTCTCAGTTTTGTCTCTATGGTTTGTTTACTCTTCAAGTAGCCCTAGTCACAGACGGTGGAAAGCACTTTCATTGAGATGGGTTGTCAAGTTTATAAGAAATAACAAGTTTCCGAAATACCAGCAAATATTTTTTAACCCAATCTTGATGATACTTGGTGGTAATGATCAGTACAAAAATCATACTTGGCTCACCAAATTTTGTCCTTCTAGGTTGAAACGTTCGTCTACAGTAGCAGTTTGTATATTTAGGTTTCCCTCTGTTCTCTCCTATATAGATAGATTAATTTGGAACTCTAAATCCAACATGGTTTGTAGTAGCTCTTTGAAACTTGACAAAATAAAGGAGTTCTCAGTTTTGTCTCTATGGTTTGTTTCCTCTTCAAGTAGCCCAAGGCACAGACTGTGGAAAAGCTCTTTCATTGAGAGGGGTTGCCAAGCTTCTAAGAAGTTACGAGTTTCCGAAATACAGCAAAGATTTTTTCACCCAATCTAGATGATACATGGTGGTAATGATCAGTACACAAATCCCACTTGGCTCACCAAATTTTGTTCTTCTAGGTTGAAGCGTTCTTCTACAGTAGCAGTTTTTATATTTAGGTTTCCCTCTGTTCTCTCCTATATAGATAGATGAATTTGGAACTCTAAATCCAACATGGTTTGTAGTAGCTCTTTGAAACTTAAAAAAGTAAAGGAGTTCTCAGTTTTGTCTCTATGGTTTGGTTCCTCCTGAAGTAGCTCTAGGCACAGACTGTGGAAAAGCACTTTCACTTAGAGGGTTTGCCAAGCTTCTAAGAAATTACGAGTTTCCCAAATACCAGCAAACATTTTTTCACCCAACTTGATGATACTTGATGGTAATGATCAGTACCCAAATCCCACTTGGCTCACCAAATTTTGTTCTTCCAGAATGAAGCATTCGTCTACAGTAGCAGTTTTTATATTTCGTTCCCCTCTCTTCTCTCCTATATAGATAGATGAATTTGGAACTCTAAATCCAGCATGGTTTGTAGTAGCTTTTGAAACTTGACAAAATAAAGAACTTCCCTGTTTTGTCTCTATGGTTTGTTTCCTCTTCAAGTAGCCCTAGGAACAGACAGTGGAAAAGCACTTTCATAGAGATGGGTTGCCAAGCTTCTAAGAAATATCGAGTTTCCGAAATACCAGCAAATATTTTTTCACCCAAACTTGATGATACTTGGTGGTAATGATCAGTACACAAATCCCACTTGGCTCACCAAATTTTGTTCTTCTAGGTTGAAGCTTTCGTCTACAGTCGCATTTTTTATATTTAGGTTTCCCTCTGTTCTCTCCTATATAGATAGATGAATTTGGAACTCTAAATTCAACATGGTTTGTAGTAGCTCTTTTAAACTTGACAATATAAAGGAGTTCTCAGTTTTGTCTCTATGGTTTGTTTCCTCTTAAAGTAGCCCTAGGCACAGACTGTGGAAAGCACTTTCATTGAGAGGCGTTGCCAAGCTTGTAAGGAATAACGAGTTTCCGAAATACCAGCAAATATTTTTTCACCCAATCTTGATAATACTTGGTGGTAATGATCAGTACACAAGTCCCACTTGGCTCACCAAATTTTTTTCTTCTAGGTTGAAGCGTTCGTCGACAGTAGCAGTTCTTATATTTAGGTTTCCCTCTGTTCTCTCCTATATAGATAGATGAATTTGGAACTCTAAATCCAACATGGTTTGTAGTAGCTCTTTGAAACTTGACAAAATAAAGGAGTTCTCAGATTTGTCTCTATGGTTTGTTTCCTCTTCAAGTAGCCCTAGGCACAGACTGTGGCAAAGCACTTTCATTAAGAGGGGTTGCAAAACTTCTAAGAAATTACGAGTTTTCGAAATACCAGCAAATATTTTTTCACCCAATCTTGATGATACTTGGTGGTAATGATCAGTACACAAATCCCACTTGGCTCACGAAATTTTGTTCTTCGAGTTTGAAGCTTTAGTCTACAGTAGCAGTTTTTATATTTAGGTTTCCCTCTGTTCTCTCCTATATAGATAGATGAATTTGGAACTCTAAATTCAACATGGTTTGTAGTAGCTCTTTGAAACTTGAAAAAATAAAGGAGTTCTCAGTTTTGTCTCTATGGTTTGTTTCCTCTTCAAGTAGCCCTAGGCATAGACTGTGGAAAGCCCTTTCATTGAGAGGGGTTGCCAAGCTTCTACGAAATAACGATTTTCCGAAATACCAGCCAATATTTTTTCACGCTATCTTGATAATACTTGGTGGTAATGATCAGTACACAAATCCCACTAGGCTCACCAAATTTTGTTCTTCTAGGTTGAAGCGTTCTTCGACAGTAGCAGTTTTTATATTTAAGGTTCACCCTGTTCTCTCATATATAGATAGATGTATTTGGAACTCTAAATCCAACATGGTTTGTAGTAGCTCTTTGAAACTTAACAAAATAAAGGAGTTCTGAGTTTCTCTCTATGGTTTGTTTTCTCTTCAAGTAGCCCTAGGCACAGAGTGTGGAAAAGCACTTTCATTGAGAGTGGTTGCCAGGCTTCTAAGATTACAGGTTTCCGAAATACCAGCAAATATTTTTTCACCCAATCTTGATGATACTTGGTGGTAATGATCAGTATACAGATCCCAATTGGCTCACCAAATTTTGTTCTTCTAGGTTGAAGCGTTCGTCTACAGTAGCAGTTTGTATATTTAGGTATCCCTCTGTTCTCTCCTATATAGATAGATGAATTTGGAACTCTAAATCCAACATGGTTTGTAGTAGCTCTTTGAAACTTGACAAAATAAAGGAGTTCTCAGTTTTGTCTCTATGGTTTGTTTCTTCTTCAAGTAGCCCTAGGCACAGACTGTGGAAAAGCACTTTCATTGAGATGGGTTGCCAAGCTTCTAAGAATTAACGAGTTTAGGAAATACCAGCAAATATTTTTTCACCCAATCTTGATGATACTTGGTGGTAATGATCAGTACACAAATCCCACTTGGCTCACCAAATTTTGTTCTTCTAGGTTAAAGCTTTCGTCTACAGTACCAGTTTTTATATTTAGTTTTCCCTCTATTCTCTCCTATATAGATAGATGAATTTGGAACTCTAAATCCAACATGGTTTGTAGTAGCTCTTTGAAACTTGACAAAATAAAGGAGTTCTCAGTTTTGTCTCTATGGTTTGTTTCCTCTTCAAGTAGCCCTAGGCACAGACTGTGGAAAACCACTTTCATTTAGATGGGTTGCCAAGCTTCTAAGAAATAACGAGATTCCGAATACCAGCAAATATTTTTTCACCCAATCTTGATGATACTTGGTGGTAATGATCAGTACACAAATCCCACTTGGCTCACCAAATTTTGTTCTTCTCGGTTGAAGCGTACGTTTTCAATAGCAGTTTTTATGTTTAGGTTTCACTCTGTTCTCTGCTATATAGATAGATGAATTTGGAGCTCTAAATCCAACATGGTTTGTAGTAGCTCTTTGAAACTTGACAAAATAAAGGAGTTCTCAGTTTTGTCTCTATGGTTTGTTTCCTCTTCAAGTAGCCCTAGGAACAGACTGTGGAAAAGCACTTTCACTGAGAGGGTTTGCCAAGCTTCTAAGAAATTACGAGTTTCCGAAATACCAGCAAATATTTTTTCACCCAATCTTGATGATACTTGGTGGTAATGATCAGTACCCTAGTCCTACTTGGCTCAACAAATTTTGTTCTTCTAGGATGAAGCATTCGTCTACAGTAGCAGTTTTTATATTTAGGTTTCCCTCTGTTCTCTCCTATATAGATAGATGAATTTGGAACTCGAAATCCATCATGGTTTGTAGTAGCTCTTTGAAACTTGACAAAATAAAGAACTTCTCTGTTTTGTCTCTATGATTTGTTTCCTTTTCAAGTAGCCCTAGGAAGAGACTGTGGAAAAGCACTTTCATTGAGATGGGTTGCCAAGCTTCTAAGAAATAACGAGTTTCCGCAATACCAGCATATATTTTTTAACCCAAACTTGATGATACTTGGTGGTAATGATCAGTACCCAAATCCCACTTGGCTCACGAAATTTTGTTCTTCTAGTTTGAAGCTTTCGTCTACAGTAGCAGTTTTTATATTTAGGTTTCCCTCTTTTCTCTCCTATATATATAGATGAATTTGGAACTCTAAATTCAACATGGTTTGTAGTAGCTCTTTGAAACTTGACAAAATAAAGGAGTTCTCAGTTTTGTCTCTATGGTTTGTTTACTCTTCAAGTAGCCCTAGTCACAGACGGTGGAAAGCACTTTCATTGAGATGGGTTGTCAAGTTTATAAGAAATAACAAGTTTCCGAAATACCAGCAAATATTTTTTAACCCAATCTTGATGATACTTGGTGGTAATGATCAGTACAAAAATCATACTTGGCTCACCAAATTTTGTCCTTCTAGGTTGAAACGTTCGTCTACAGTAGCAGTTTGTATATTTAGGTTTCCCTCTGTTCTCTCCTATATAGATAGATTAATTTGGAACTCTAAATCCAACATGGTTTGTAGTAGCTCTTTGAAACTTGACAAAATAAAGGAGTTCTCAGTTTTGTCTCTATGGTTTGTTTCCTCTTCAAGTAGCCCAAGGCACAGACTGTGGAAAAGCTCTTTCATTGAGAGGGGTTGCCAAGCTTCTAAGAAGTTACGAGTTTCCGAAATACAGCAAAGATTTTTTCACCCAATCTAGATGATACATGGTGGTAATGATCAGTACACAAATCCCACTTGGCTCACCAAATTTTGTTCTTCTAGGTTGAAGCGTTCTTCTACAGTAGCAGTTTTTATATTTAGGTTTCCCTCTGTTCTCTCCTATATAGATAGATGAATTTGGAACTCTAAATCCAACATGGTTTGTAGTAGCTCTTTGAAACTTAAAAAAGTAAAGGAGTTCTCAGTTTTGTCTCTATGGTTTGGTTCCTCCTGAAGTAGCTCTAGGCACAGACTGTGGAAAAGCACTTTCACTTAGAGGGTTTGCCAAGCTTCTAAGAAATTACGAGTTTCCCAAATACCAGCAAACATTTTTTCACCCAACTTGATGATACTTGATGGTAATGATCAGTACCCAAATCCCACTTGGCTCACCAAATTTTGTTCTTCCAGAATGAAGCATTCGTCTACAGTAGCAGTTTTTATATTTCGTTCCCCTCTCTTCTCTCCTATATAGATAGATGAATTTGGAACTCTAAATCCAGCATGGTTTGTAGTAGCTTTTGAAACTTGACAAAATAAAGAACTTCCCTGTTTTGTCTCTATGGTTTGTTTCCTCTTCAAGTAGCCCTAGGAACAGACAGTGGAAAAGCACTTTCATAGAGATGGGTTGCCAAGCTTCTAAGAAATATCGAGTTTCCGAAATACCAGCAAATATTTTTTCACCCAAACTTGATGATACTTGGTGGTAATGATCAGTACACAAATCCCACTTGGCTCACCAAATTTTGTTCTTCTAGGTTGAAGCTTTCGTCTACAGTCGCATTTTTTATATTTAGGTTTCCCTCTGTTCTCTCCTATATAGATAGATGAATTTGGAACTCTAAATTCAACATGGTTTGTAGTAGCTCTTTTAAACTTGACAATATAAAGGAGTTCTCAGTTTTGTCTCTATGGTTTGTTTCCTCTTAAAGTAGCCCTAGGCACAGACTGTGGAAAGCACTTTCATTGAGAGGCGTTGCCAAGCTTGTAAGGAATAACGAGTTTCCGAAATACCAGCAAATATTTTTTCACCCAATCTTGATAATACTTGGTGGTAATGATCAGTACACAAGTCCCACTTGGCTCACCAAATTTTTTCCTTCTAGGTTGAAGCGTTCGTCGACAGTAGCAGTTCTTATATTTAGGTTTCCTTCTGTTCTCTCCTATATAGATAGATGAATTTGGAACTCTAAATCCAACATGGTTTGTAGTAGCTCTTTGAAACTTGACAAAATAAAGGAGTTCTCAGATTTGTCTCTATGGTTTGTTTCCTCTTCAAGTAGCCCTAGGCACAGACTGTGGCAAAGCACTTTCATTAAGAGGGGTTGCAAAACTTCTAAGAAATTACGAGTTTTCGAAATACCAGCAAATATTTTTTCACCCAATCTTGATGATACTTGGTGGTAATGATCAGTACACAAATCCCACTTGGCTCACGAAATTTTGTTCTTCGAGTTTGAAGCTTTAGTCTACAGTAGCAGTTTTTATATTTAGGTTTCCCTCTGTTCTCTCCTATATAGATAGATGAATTTGGAACTCTAAATTCAACATGGTTTGTAGTAGCTCTTTGAAACTTGAAAAAATAAAGGAGTTCTCAGTTTTGTCTCTATGGTTTGTTTCCTCTTCAAGTAGCCCTAGGCACAGACTGTGGAAAGCCCTTTCATTGAGAGGGGTTGCCAAGCTTCTACGAAATAACGATTTTCCGAAATACCAGCCAATATTTTTTCACGCTATCTTGATAATACTTGGTGGTAATGATCAGTACACAAATCCCACTTGGCTCACCAAATTTTGTTCTTCTAGGTTGAAGCGTTCTTCGACAGTAGCAGTTTTTATATTTAAGGTTCACCCTGTTCTCTCATATATAGATAGATGTATTTGGAACTCTAAATCCAACATGGTTTGTAGTAGCTCTTTGAAACTTAACAAAATAAAGGAGTTCTGAGTTTTCTCTCTATGGTTTGTTTTCTCTTCAAGTAGCCCTAGGCACAGAGTGTGGAAAAGCACTTTCATTGAGAGTGGTTGCCAGGCTTCTAAGATTACAGGTTTCCGAAATACCAGCAAATATTTTTTCACCCAATCTTGATGATACTTGGTGGTAATGATCAGTATACAGATCCCAATTGGCTCACCAAATTTTGTTCTTCTAGGTTGAAGCGTTCGTCTACAGTAGCAGTTTGTATATTTAGGTATCCCTCTGTTCTCTCCTATATAGATAGATGAATTTGGAACTCTAAATCCAACATGGTTTGTAGTAGCTCTTTGAAACTTGACAAAATAAAGGAGTTCTCAGTTTTGTCTCTATGGTTTGTTTCTTCTTCAAGTAGCCCTAGGCACAGACTGTGGAAAAGCACTTTCATTGAGATGGGTTGCCAAGCTTCTAAGAATTAACGAGTTTAGGAAATACCAGCAAATATTTTTTCACCCAATCTTGATGATACTTGGTGGTAATGATCAGTACACAAATCCCACTTGGCTCACCAAATTTTGTTCTTCTAGGTTAAAGCTTTCGTCTACAGTACCAGTTTTTATATTTAGTTTTCCCTCTATTCTCTCCTATATAGATAGATGAATTTGGAACTCTAAATCCAACATGGTTTGTAGTAGCTCTTTGAAACTTGACAAAATAAAGGAGTTCTCAGTTTTGTCTCTATGGTTTGTTTCCTCTTCAAGTAGCCCTAGGCACAGACTGTGGAAAACCACTTTCATTTAGATGGGTTGCCAAGCTTCTAAGAAATAACGAGATTCCGAATACCAGCAAATATTTTTTCACCCAATCTTGATGATACTTGGTGGTAATGATCAGTACACAAATCCCACTTGGCTCACCAAATTTTGTTCTTCTCGGTTGAAGCGTACGTTTTCAATAGCAGTTTTTATGTTTAGGTTTCACTCTGTTCTCTGCTATATAGATAGATGAATTTGGAGCTCTAAATCCAACATGGTTTGTAGTAGCTCTTTGAAACTTGACAAAATAAAGGAGTTCTCAGTTTTGTCTCTATGGTTTGTTTCCTCTTCAAGTAGCCCTAGGAACAGACTGTGGAAAAGCACTTTCACTGAGAGGGTTTGCCAAGCTACTAAGAAATTACGAGTTTCCGAAATACCAGCAAATATTTTTTCACCCAATCTTGATGATACTTGGTGGTAATGATCAGTACCCTAGTCCTACTTGGCTCAACAAATTTTGTTCTTCTAGGATGAAGCATTCGTCTACAGTAGCAGTTTTTATATTTAGGTTTCCCTCTGTTCTCTCCTATATAGATAGATGAATTTGGAACTCGAAATCCATCATGGTTTGTAGTAGCTCTTTGAAACTTGACAAAATAAAGAACTTCTCTGTTTTGTCTCTATGATTTGTTTCCTTTTCAAGTAGCCCTAGGAAGAGACTGTGGAAAAGCACTTTCATTGAGATGGGTTGCCAAGCTTCTAAGAAATAACGAGTTTCCGCAATACCAGCATATATTTTTTAACCCAAACTTGATGATACTTGGTGGTAATGATCAGTACCCAAATCCCACTTGGCTCACCAAATTTTGTTCTTCTAGTTTGAAGCTTTCGTCTACAGTAGCATTTTTTATATTTAGGTTTCCCTCTGTTCTCTCCTATATAGATAGATGAATTTGGAACTCTAAATTCAACATGGTTTGTAGTAGCTCTTTTAAACTTGACAAAATAAAGGAGTTCTCAGTTTTGTCGATATGGTTTGTTTCCTCTTAAAGTAGCTCTATTCACATACTGTGGAAAGCACTTTCATTGAGAGGGGTTGCCAAGCTTCTAAGAAATAACGAGTTTCCGAAATACCAGCAAATATTTTTTCACCCAATCTTGATAATACTTGGTGGTAATGATCAGTACACAAGTCCCACTTGGCTCACCAAATTTTGTTCTTCTAGGTTGAAGCGTTCGTCGACAGTAGCAGTTTTTAATTTTAGGTTTCACTCTGTTCTCTCCTATATAGATAGATGAATTTGGAACTCTACATCCAACATGGTTTGTAGTAGCTCTTTGAAACTTGACAATATAATGGAGTTCTCAGATTTGTCTCTATGGTTTGTATCCTGTTCAAGTAGCCCTAGGCACAGACTGCGGAAAAGCACTTTCATTGAGAGGGGTTGCCAAGCTTCTAAGAAATAACGAGTTTCCGAAATACCAGCAAATATTTTTTCACCCAATCTTGATGATACTTGGTGGTAATGATCAGTACACAAATCCCACTTGGCTCACGAAAATTTGTTCTTCAAGTTTGAAGCTTTAGTCTACAGTAGCAGTTTTTATATTTAGGTTTCCCTCTGTTCTCTCCTATATAGATAGATGAATTTGGAACTCTAAATCCAACATGGTTTGTAGTAGCTCTTTGAAACTTGACAAAATAAAGTAGTTCTCAGTTTTGTCTCTATGGTTTGTTTCCTCTTCAAGTATCCCTACTCACAGACTGTGGAAAGCACTTTCATTGAGAGGGGTTGCCAAGCTTCTACGAAATAACGAGTTTCCGAAATACCAGCCAATATTTTTTCACCCAATCTTGATAATACTTGGTGGTAATGATCAGTACACAAATCCCACTTGGCTCACCAAATTTTGTTCTTCTAGGTTGAAGCGTTCTTCGACAGTAGCAGTTTTTATATTTAGGGTTCACCCTGTTCTCTCATATATAGATAGATGAATTTGGAACTCTAAATCCAACATGGTTTGTAGTAGCTCTTTGAAACTTGACAAAATAAAGTAGTTCTGAGTTTTCTCTCTATGGTTTGTTTCCTCTTCAAGTAGCCCTAGGCACAGACTGTGGAAAAGCACTTTCATTGAGAGTGGTTGCCAGGCTTCTAAGATTACAAGTTTCCGAAATACCAGCAAATATTTTTTCACCCAATCTTGATGATACTTGGTGGTAATGATCAGTATACAAATCGCAATTGGCTCACCAAATTTTGTTCTTCTAGGTTGAAGCGTTCGTCTACAGTAGCAGTTTTTATATTTAGGTTTCCCTCTCTTCTCTCCTATATAGATAGATGAATTTGGAACTCTAAGTCCAACATGGATTGTAGTAGCTCTTTGAAACTTGACAAAATAAAGGAGTTCTCAGTTTTGTCTCTATGGTTTGTTTCCTCTTCTAGTAGCCCTAGGCACAGACAGTGGAAAAGCACTTTCATAGAGATGGGTTGCCAAGCTTCTAAGAAATATCGAGTTTCCGAAATACCAGCAAATATTTTTTCACCCAAACTTGATGATACTTGGTGGTAATGATCAGTACACAAATCCCACTTGGCTCACCAAATTTTGTTCTTCTAGGTTGAAGCTTTCGTCTACAGTCGCATTTTTTATATTTAGGTTTCCCTCTGTTCTCTCCTATATAGATAGATGAATTTGGAACTCTAAATTCAACATGGTTTGTAGTAGCTCTTTTAAACTTGACAATATAAAGGAGTTCTCAGTTTTGTCTCTATGGTTTGTTTCCTCTTAAAGTAGCCCTAGGCACAGACTGTGGAAAGCACTTTCATTGAGAGGCGTTGCCAAGCTTGTAAGGAATAACGAGTTTCCGAAATACCAGCAAATATTTTTTCACCCAATCTTGATAATACTTGGTGGTAATGATCAGTACACAAGTCCCACTTGGCTCACCAAATTTTTTTCTTCTAGGTTGAAGCGTTCGTCGACAGTAGCAGTTCTTATATTTAGGTTTCCCTCTGTTCTCTCCTATATAGATAGATGAATTTGGAACTCTAAATCCAACATGGTTTGTAGTAGCTCTTTGAAACTTGACAAAATAAAGGAGTTCTCAGATTTGTCTCTATGGTTTGTTTCCTCTTCAAGTAGCCCTAGGCACAGACTGTGGCAAAGCACTTTCATTAAGAGGGGTTGCAAAACTTCTAAGAAATTACGAGTTTTCGAAATACCAGCAAATATTTTTTCACCCAATCTTGATGATACTTGGTGGTAATGATCAGTACACAAATCCTACTTGGCTCACGAAATTTTGTTCTTCGAGTTTGAAGCTTTAGTCTACAGTAGCAGTTTTTATATTTAGGTTTCCCTCTGTTCTCTCCTATATAGATAGATGAATTTGGAACTCTAAATTCAACATGGTTTGTAGTAGCTCTTTGAAACTTGACAAAATAAAGGAGTTCTCAGTTTTGTCTCTATGGTTTGTTTCCTCTTCAAGTAGCCCTAGGCACAGACTGTGGAAAGCCCTTTCATTGAGAGGGGTTGCCAAGCTTCTACGAAATAACGATTTTCCGAAATACCAGCCAATATTTTTTCACGCTATCTTGATAATACTTGGTGGTAATGATCAGTATACAAATCCCACTTGGCTCACCAAATTTTGTTCTTCTAGGTTGAAGCGTTCTTCGACAGTAGCAGTTTTTATATTTAAGGTTCACCCTGTTCTCTCATATATAGATAGATGTATTTGGAACTCTAAATCCAACATGGTTTGTAGTAGCTCTTTGAAACTTAACAAAATAAAGGAGTTCTGAGTTTTCTCTCTATGGTTTGTTTTCTCTTCAAGTAGCCCTAGGCACAGAGTGTGGAAAAGCACTTTCATTGAGAGTGGTTGCCAGGCTTCTAAGATTACACGTTTCCGAAATACCAGCAAATATTTTTTCACCCAATCTTGATGATACTTGGTGGTAATGATCAGTATACAGATCCCAATTGGCTCACCAAATTTTGTTCTTCTAGGTTGGAGCGTTCGTCTACAGTAGCAGTTTGTATATTTAGGTATCCCTCTGTTCTCTCCTATATAGATAGATGAATTTGGAACTCTAAATCCAACATGGTTTGTAGTAGCTCTTTGAAACTTGACAAAATAAAGGAGTTCTCAGTTTTGTCTCTATGGTTTGTTTCTTCTTCAAGTAGCCCTAGGCACAGACTGTGGAAAAGCACTTTCATTGAGATGGGTTGCCAAGCTTCTAAGAATTAACGAGTTTAGGAAATACCAGCAAATATTTTTTCACCCAATCTTGATGATACTTGGTGGTAATGATCAGTACACAAATCCCACTTGGCTCACCAAATTTTGTTCTTCTAGGTTAAAGCTTTCGTCTACAGTACCAGTTTTTATATTTAGTTTCCCTCTATTCTCTCCTATATAGATAGATGAATTTGGAACTCTAAATCCAACATGGTTTGTAGTAGCTCTTTGAAACTTGACAAAATAAAGGAGTTCTCAGTTTTGTCTCTATGGTTTGTTTCCTCTTCAAGTAGCCCTAGGCACAGACTGTGGAAAACCACTTTCATTTAGATGGGTTGCCAAGCTTCTAAGAAATAACGAGATTCCGAATACCAGCAAATATTTTTTCACCCAATCTTGATGATACTTGGTGGTAATGATCAGTACACAAATCCCACTTGGCTCACCAAATTTTGTTCTTCTCGGTTGAAGCGTACGTTTTCAATAGCAGTTTTTATGTTTAGGTTTCACTCTGTTCTCTGCTAT
The DNA here is from genome assembly GCF_048772815.1 of Callospermophilus lateralis. Lineage (NCBI taxonomy): Eukaryota > Metazoa > Chordata > Mammalia > Rodentia > Sciuridae > Callospermophilus > Callospermophilus lateralis. The sequence goes on along the minus strand of NW_027513646.1, from coordinate 75,524 downwards.
ATAGATAGATGAATTTGGAGCTCTAAATCCAACATGGTTTGTAGTAGCTCTTTGAAACTTGACAAAATAAAGGAGTTCTCAGTTTTGTCTCTATGGTTTGTTTCCTCTTCAAGTAGCCCTAGGAACAGACTGTGGAAAAGCACTTTCACTGAGAGGGTTTGCCAAGCTTCTAAGAAATTACGAGTTTCCGAAATACCAGCAAATATTTTTTCACCCAATCTTGATGATACTTGGTGGTAATGATCAGTACCCTAGTCCTACTTGGCTCAACAAATTTTGTTCTTCTAGGATGAAGCATTCGTCTACAGTAGCAGTTTTTATATTTAGGTTTCCCTCTGTTCTCTCCTATATAGATAGATGAATTTGGAACTCGAAATCCATCATGGTTTGTAGTAGCTCTTTGAAACTTGACAAAATAAAGAACTTCTCTGTTTTGTCTCTATGATTTGTTTCCTTTTCAAGTAGCCCTAGGAAGAGACTGTGGAAAAGCACTTTCATTGAGATGGGTTGCCAAGCTTCTAAGAAATAACGAGTTTCCGCAATACCAGCATATATTTTTTAACCCAAACTTGATGATACTTGGTGGTAATGATCAGTACCCAAATCCCACTTGGCTCACCAAATTTTGTTCTTCTAGTTTGAAGCTTTCGTCTACAGTAGCATTTTTTATATTTAGGTTTCCCTCTGTTCTCTCCTATATAGATAGATGAATTTGGAACTCTAAATTCAACATGGTTTGTAGTAGCTCTTTTAAACTTGACAAAATAAAGGAGTTCTCAGTTTTGTCGATATGGTTTGTTTCCTCTTAAAGTAGCTCTATTCACATACTGTGGAAAGCACTTTCATTGAGAGGGGTTGCCAAGCTTCTAAGAAATAACGAGTTCCGAAATACCAGCAAATATTTTTTCACCCAATCTTGATAATACTTGGTGGTAATGATCAGTACACAAGTCCCACTTGGCTCACCAAATTTTGTTCTTCTAGGTTGAAGCGTTCGTCGACAGTAGCAGTTTTTAATTTTAGGTTTCACTCTGTTCTCTCCTATATAGATAGATGAATTTGGAACTCTACATCCAACATGGTTTGTAGTAGCTCTTTGAAACTTGACAATATAATGGAGTTCTCAGATTTGTCTCTATGGTTTGTATCCTGTTCAAGTAGCCCTAGGCACAGACTGCGGAAAAGCACTTTCATTGAGAGGGGTTGCCAAGCTTCTAAGAAATAACGAGTTTCCGAAATACCAGCAAATATTTTTTCACCCAATCTTGATGATACTTGGTGGTAATGATCAGTACACAAATCCCACTTGGCTCACGAAAATTTGTTCTTCAAGTTTGAAGCTTTAGTCTACAGTAGCAGTTTTTATATTTAGGTTTCCCTCTGTTCTCTCCTATATAGATAGATGAATTTGGAACTCTAAATCCAACATGGTTTGTAGTGGCTCTTTGAAACTTGACAAAATAAAGTAGTTCTCAGTTTTGTCTCTATGGTTTGTTTCCTCTTCAAGTATCCCTACTCACAGACTGTGGAAAGCACTTTCATTGAGAGGGGTTGCCAAGCTTCTACGAAATAACGAGTTTCCGAAATACCAGCCAATATTTTTTCACCCAATCTTGATAATACTTGGTGGTAATGATCAGTACACAAATCCCACTTGGCTCACCAAATTTTGTTCTTCTAGGTTGAAGCGTTCTTCGACAGTAGCAGTTTTTATTATTTAGGTTCACCCTGTTCTCTCATATATAGATAGATGAATTTGGAACTCTAAATCCAACATGGTTTGTAGTAGCTCTTTGAAACTTTACAAAATAAAGTAGTTCTGAGTTTTCTCTCTATGGTTTGTTTCCTCTTCAAGTAGCCCTAGGCACAGACTGTGGAAAAGCACTTTCATTGAGAGTGGTTGCCAGGCTTCTAAGATTACAAGTTTCCGAAATACCAGCAAATATTTTTTCACCCAATCTTGATGATACTTGGTGGTAATGATCAGTATACAAATCGCAATTGGCTCACCAAATTTTGTTCTTCTAGGTTGAAGCGTTCGTCTACAGTAGCAGTTTTATATTTAGGTTTCCCTCTCTTCTCTCCTATATAGATAGATGAATTTGGAACTCTAAGTCCAACATGGATTGTAGTAGCTCTTTGAAACTTGACAAAATAAAGGAGTTCTCAGTTTTGTCTCTATGGTTTGTTTCCTCTTCTAGTAGCCCTAGGCACAGACTGTGGAAAGCACTTTCATTTAGAGGGGTTGCCAAGCTTCTAAGAAATAAACGAGTTTCCGAAATACCAGCAAATATTTTTTTCACCCACTCTTGATGATACTTGGTGGTAATGATCAGTACACAAGTCCCACTTGGCTCACAAAATTTTTTTCTTCTAGGTTGAAGCGTTCGTCGACAGTAGCAGTTCTTATATTTAGGTTTCCCTCTGTTCTCTCCTATATAGATAGATGAATTTGGAACTCTAAATCCAACATGGTTTGTAGTAGCTTTTTGAAAACTTGACAAAATAAAGGAGTTCTCAGATTTGTCTCTATAGTTTGTTTCCTCTTCAAGTAGCCCTAGGCACAGACTGTGGAAAAGCACTTTCATTAAGAGGGGTTGCAAAACTTCAAAGAAATTACGAGTTTTCGAAATACCAGCAAATATTTTTTCACCCAATCTTGATGATACTTGGTGGTAATGATCAGTACACAAATCCCACTCGGCTCACGAAATTTTGTTCTTCGAGTTTGAAGCTTTAGTCTACAGTAGCAGTTTTTATATTTAGGTTTCCCTCTGTTCTCTCCTATATAGATAGATGAATTTGGAACTCTAAATTCAACATGGTTTGTAGTAGCTCTTTGAAACTTGACAAAATAAAGGAGTTCTCAGTTTTGTCTCTATGGTTTGTTTCCTCTTCAAGTAGCCCTAGGCACAGACTGTGGAAAGCACTTTCATTGAGAGGGGTTGCCAAGCTTCTAAGAATTAACGAGTTTAGGAAATACCAGCAAATATTTTTTTCACCCAATCTTGATGATACTTGGTGGTAATGATCAGTACACAAAATCCCACTTGGCTCACCAAATTTTGTCTTCTAGGTTAAAGCTTTCGTCTACAGTAGCAGTTTTTATATTTAGTTTTCCCTCTGTTCTCTCCTATATAGATAGATGAATTTGGAACTCTAAATTCAACATGGTTTGTAGTAGCTCTTTTAAACTTGACAAAATAAAGGAGTTCTCAGTTTTGTCTCTATGGTTTGTTTCCTCTTCAATAGCCCTAGGCACAGACTGTGGAAAGCACTTTCATTTAGAGGGTTGCCAAACTTCTAAGAAATAACGAGTTTCCGAAATACCAGCAAATATTTTTTCACCCAATCTTGATGATACTTGGTGGTAATGATCAGTACACAAGTCCCAATTGGCTCACAAAATTTTTTTCTTCTAGGTTGAAGCGTTCGTCGACAGTAGCAGTTCTTATATTTAGGTTTCCCTCTGTTCTCTCCTATATAGATAGATGAATTTGGAACTCTAAATCCAACATGGTTTGTAGTAGCTCTTTGAAACTTGACAAAATATAGGAGTTCTCATATTTGTCTCTATGGTTTGTTTCCTCTTCAAGTAGCCCTAGGCACAGACTGTGGAAAAGCACTTTCATTGAGAGGGGTTGCCAAGCTTCTAAGAAATTACGAGTTTTCGAAATACCAGCAAATATATTTTCACCCAATCTTGATGATACTTGGTGGTAATGATCAGTACACAAATCCCACTTGGCTGACGAAATTTTGTTCTTCGAGTTTGAAGCTTTCGTCTACAGTAGCAGTTTTTATATTTAGGTTTCCCTCTGTTCTCTCCTATATAGGTAGATGAATTTGGAACTCTAAATCCAACATGGTTTGTAGTAGCTCTTTGAAACTTGACAAAATAAAGCAGTTCTTAGTTTTGTCTCTATGTTTTGTTTCCTCTTCAAGTAGCCGTAGGCACAGACTGTGGAAAGCACTTTCATTGAGATGGGTTGCCAAGCTTCTAAGAAATAACGAGTTTCCGAAATACCAGCAAATATTTTTTCACCCAATCTTGATGATACTTGGTGGTTTTGATCAGTACACAAATCCCACTTGGCTCACCAAAGTTTGTCCTTCTAGTTGAAGCGTTTGTCTACTGTAGCAGTTTTTATATTTATGTTTCACTCTGTTCTCTCATATAGAGATAGATGAATTTGGAACACTAAATCCAACATGGTTTGTAGTAGCTCTTTGAAACTTGACAAAATAAAGATTTTCTCAGTTTTGTCTCTATGGTTTGTTTCCTCTTCGAGTAGCCCTAGGTACACACTGTGGAAAAGCACTTTCATTGAGAGGGGTTGCCATGCTTCTAAGAAATAACGAGTTTCCGAAATACCACCAAATATTTTTTCACCCAATCTTGATGATACTTGGTGTTAATGATCAGTACAGAAATCCCTCTTGGCTCACCAAGTTTGTTCTTCTAGTTTGAACCTTTTGTCTACAGTAGCAGTTTTTATATTTAGGTTTCCCTCTGTTCTCTCGTATATAGATAGATGAATTTGGAACTCTAAATCCAAACATGGTTTGTAGTAGCTCTTTGAAACTTGACAAAATAAAGGAGTTCTTAGTTTTGTCTCTATGTTTTTGTTTCCTCTTCAAGTAGCCCTAGGCACAGACTGTGGAAAGCACTTTCATTGAGATGGGTTCCCAAGCTTCTAAGAAATAACGAGTTTCCAAAATACCAGCAAATATTTTTTCACCCAATCTTGATGATACTTGGTGGTAATGATCAGTACACAAATCCCACTTGGCTCACCAAATTTTGTTCTTCTAGGTTGAAACGTTCGTCTACAATAGCAGTTTTTATATTTAGGTTTCCCTCTGTTCTCTCCTGTATAGATAGATGTATTTGGAACTCTAAATCCAACATGGTTTGTAGTAGCTCTTTGAAACTTGAAAAAATAAAGGAGGTCTCAGTTTTTTTCCCTATGGATTGTTTCCTCTTCAAGTAGCCCTAGGCAAACACTGTGGAAAAGCACTTTCATTGAGAGGGGTTGCCAAGCTTCTAAGAATTAACGAGTTTTAGGAAATACCAGCAAATATTTTTTCACCCAATCTTGATGATACTTGGTGGTAATGATCAGTATACAAATCGCAATTGGCTCACCAAATTTTGTTCTTCTAGGTTTGAAGCGTTCGTCTACAGTAGCAGTTTTTATATTTAGGTTTCCCTCTCTTCTCTCCTATATAGATAGATGAATTTGGAACTCTAAGTCCAACATGGATTGTAGTAGCTCTTTGAAACTTGACAAAAATAAAGGAGTTCTCAGTTTTGTCTCTATGGTTTGTTTCCTCTTCTAGTAGCCCTAGGCACAGACTGTGGAAAGCACTTTCATTTAGAGGGGTTGCCAAGCTTCTAAGAAATAACGAGTTTCCGAAATACCAGCAAATATTTTTTCACCCACTCTTGATGATACTTGGTGGTAATGATCAGTACACAAGTCCCACTTGGCTCACAAAATTTTTTTTCTTCTAGGTTGAAGCGTTCGTCGACAGTAGCAGTTCTTATATTTAGGTTTCCCTCTGTTCTCTCCTATATAGATAGATGAATTTGGAACTCTAAATCCAACATGGTTTGTAGTAGCTTTTTGAAAACTTGACAAAATAAAGGAGTTCTCAGATTTGTCTCTATAGTTTGTTTCCTCTTCAAGTAGCCCTAGGCACAGACTGTGGAAAAGCACTTTCATTAAGAGGGGTTGCAAAACTTCAAAGAAATTACGAGTTTTCGAAATACCAGCAAATATTTTTTCACCCAATCTTGATGATACTTGGTGGTAATGATCAGTACACAAATCCCACTCGGCTCACGAAATTTTGTTCTTCGAGTTTGAAGCTTTAGTCTACAGTAGCAGTAGCAGTTTTATATTTAGGTTTCCCTCTGTTCTCTCCTATATAGATAGATGAATTTGAAACTCTAAAATTCAACATGGTTTGTAGTAGCTCTTTGAAACTTGACAAAATAAAGGAGTTCTCAGTTTTGTCTCTATGGTTTGTTTCCTCTTCAAGTAGCCCTAGGCACAGACTGTGGAAAGCACTTTCATTGAGAGGGTTGCCAAGCTTCTAAGAATTAACGAGTTTAGGAAATACCAGCAAATATTTTTTCACCCAATCTTGATGATACTTGGTGGTAATGATCAGTACACAAATCCCACTTGGCTCACCAAATTTTGTTCTTCTAGGTAAAGCTTTCGTCTACAGTAGCAGTTTTTATATTTAGTTTCCCTCTGTTCTCTCCTATATAGATAGATGAATTTGGAACTCTAAATTCAACATGGTTTGTAGTAGCTCTTTTAAACTTGACAAAATAAAGAGTTCTCAGTTTTGTCTCTATGGTTTGTTTCCTCTTCAATAGCCCTAGGCACAGACTGTGGAAAGCACTTTCATTTAGAGGGGTTGCCAAACTTCTAAGAAATAACGAGTTCCGAAATACCAGCAAATATTTTTTCACCCAATCTTGATGATACTTGGTGGTAATGATCAGTACACAAGTCCCAATTGGCTCACAAAATTTTTTTCTTCTAGGTTAAAGCGTTCGTCGACAGTAGCAGTTCTTATATTTAGGTTTCCCTCTGTTCTCTCCTATATAGATAGATGAATTTGGAACTCTAAATCCAACATGGTTTGTAGTAGCTCTTTGAAACTTGACAAAATATAGGAGTTCTCATATTTGTCTCTATGGTTTGTTTCCTCTTCAAGTAGCCCTAGGCACAGACTGTGGAAAAGCACTTTCATTGAGAGGGGTTGCCAAGCTTCTAAGAAATTACGAGTTTTCGAAATACCAGCAAATATATTTTCACCCAATCTTGATGATACTTGGTGGTAATGATCAGTACACAAATCCCACTTGGCTGACGAAATTTTGTTCTTCGAGTTTGAAGCTTTCGTCTACAGTAGCAGTTTTTATATTTAGGTTTCCCTCTGTTCTCTCCTATATAGGTAGATGAATTTGGAACTCTAAATCCAACATGGTTTGTAGTAGCTCTTTGAAACTTGACAAAATAAAGCAGTTCTTAGTTTTGTCTCTATGTTTGTTTCCTCTTCAAGTAGCCGTAGGCACAGACTGTGGAAAGCACTTTCATTGAGGATGGGTTGCCAAGCTTCTAAGAAATAACGAGTTTCCGAAATACCAGCAAATATTTTTTCACCCAATCTTGATGATACTTGGTGGTTTTGATCAGTACACAAATCCCACTTGGCTCACCAAAGTTTGTCCTTCTAGGTTGAAGCGTTTGTCTACTGTAGCAGTTTTTATATTTATGTTTCACTCTGTTCTCTCATATAGAGATAGATGAATTTGGAACACTAAATCCAACATGGTTTGTAGTAGCTCTTTGAAACTTGACAAAATAAAGATTTTCTCAGTTTTGTCTCTATGGTTTGTTTCCTCTTCGAGTAGCCCTAGGTACACACTGTGGAAAAGCACTTTCATTGAGAGGGGTTGCCATGCTTCTAAGAAATAACGAGTTTCCGAAATACCACCAAATATTTTTTCACCCAATCTTGATGATACTTGGTGTTAATGATCAGTACAGAAATCCCTCTTGGCTCACCAAAGTTTGTTCTTCTAGTTTGAACCTTTTGTCTACAGTAGCAGTTTTTATATTTAGGTTTCCCTCTGTTCTCTCGTATATAGATAGATGAATTTGGAACTCTAAATCCAACATGGTTTGTAGTAGCTCTTTGAAACTTGACAAAATAAAGGAGTTCTTAGTTTTGTCTCTATGTTTTGTTTCCTCTTCAAGTAGCCCTAGGCACAGACTGTGGAAAGCACTTTCATTGAGATGGGTTCCCAAGCTTCTAAGAAATAACGAGTTTCCAAAATACCAGCAAATATTTTTTCACCCAATCTTGATGATACTTGGTGGTAATGATCAGTACACAAATCCCACTTGGCTCACCAAATTTTGTTCTTCTAGGTTGAAACGTTCGTCTACAATAGCAGTTTTTATATTTAGGTTTCCCTCTGTTCTCTCCTGTATAGATAGATGTATTTGGAACTCTAAATCCAACATGGTTTGTAGTAGCTCTTTGAAACTTGAAAAAATAAAGGAGGTCTCAGTTTTTTCCCTATGGATTGTTTCCTCTTCAAGTAGCCCTAGGCAAACACTGTGGAAAAGCACTTTCATTGAGAGGGGTTGCCAAGCTTCTAAGAATTAACGAGTTTAGGAAATACCAGCAAATATTTTTTCACCCAATCTTGATGATACTTGGTGGTAATGATCAGTACACAAATCCCACTTGGCTCACCAAATTTTGTTCTTCTAGGTTAAAGCTTTCGTCTACAGTAGCAGTTTTTATATTTAGTTTTCTCTCTGTTCTCTCCTATATAGATAGATGAATTTAGAACTCTAAATTCAACATGGTTTGTAGTAGCTCTTTTAAACTTGAAAAAATAAAGGCGTTCTCAGTTTTGTCTCTATGGTTTGTTTCCTCTTCAATAGCCCTAGGCACAGACTGTGGAAAGCACTTTCATTTAGAGGGGTTGCCAAACTTCTAAGAAATAACGAGTTTCCGAAATACCAGCAAATATTTTTTCACCCAATCTTGATGATACGTGGTGGTAATGATCAGTACACAAGTCCCACTTGGCTCACAAAATTTTTTTCTTCTAGGTTGAAGCGTTCGTCGACAGTAGCAGTTCTTATATTTAGGTTTCCCTCTGTTCTCTCCTATATAGATAGATGAATTTGGAACTCTAAATCCAACATGGTTTGTAGTAGCTCTTTGAAACTTGACAAAATATAGGAGTTCTCTGATTTGTCTCTATGGTTTGTTTCCTCTTCAAGTAGCCCTAGGCACAGACTGTGGAAAAGCACTTTCATTGAGAGGGATTGCCAAGCTTCTAAGAAATTACGAGTTTTCAAAATACCAGCAAATATTTTTTCACCCAATCTTGATGATACTTGGTGGTAATGATCAGTACACAAATCCCACTTGGCTCACGAAATTTTTTTCTTCGAGTTTGAAGCTTTCGTCTACAGTAGCAGTTTTTATATTTAGGTTTCCCTCTGTTCTCTCCTATATAGGTAGATGAATTTGGAACTCTAAATTCAACATGGTTTGTAGTAGCTCTTTGAAACTTGAGAAAATAAAGGAGTTCTCCGTTTTGTCTCTATGGTTTGTTTCCTCTTCAAGTAGCCCTAGGCACAGACTGTGGAAAGCACTTTCATTTAGAGGGGTTGCCAAACTTCTAAGAAATAACGAGTTTCCGAAATACCAGCAAATATTTTTTCACCCAATCTTGATGATACTTGGTGGTAATGATCAGTACACAAGTCCCACTTGGCTCACAAAATTTTTTTCTTCTAGGTTGAAGCGTTCGTCGACAGTAGCAGTTCTTATAATTAGGTTTCCCTCTGTTCTCTCCTATATAGATAGATGAATTTGGAACTCTAAATCCAACATGGTTTGTAGTACCTCTTTGAAACTTGACAAAATAAAGGAGTTCTCAGATTTGTCTCTATGGTTTGTTTCTTCTTCAACTAGCCCTAGGCACAGACTGTGGAAAAGCACTTTCATTGAGAGGGGTTGCCAAGCTTTTAAGAAATTACGAGTTTTCAAAATACCAGCAAATATTTTTTCACCCAAACTTGATGATACTTGGTGGTAATGATCAGTACACAAATCCCACTTGGCTCACGAAGTTTTGTTCTTCGAGTTTGAAGCTGTCATCTACAGTAGCAGTTTTTATATTTAGGTTTCCCTCTGTTCTCTCCTATATAGATAGATGAATTTGGAACTCTAAATCCAACATGGTTTGTAGTAGCTCTTTGAAACTTGACAAAATAAAGCAGTTCTTTGTTTTGTCTCTATGTTTTGTTTCCTCTTCAAGTAGCCGTAGGCACAGACTGTGGAAAGCACTTTCATTGAGATGGGTTGCCAAGCTTCTAAGAAATAACGAGTTTCCGAAATACCAGCAAATATTTTTTCACCCAATCTTGATGATACTTGGTGGTTTTGATCAGTACACAAATCCCACTTGGCTCACCAAAGTTTGTCCTTCTAGGTTGAAGCGTTTGTCTACTGTAGCAGTTTTTATATTTAGGTTTCACTCTGTTCTCTCATATAGAGATAGATGAATTTGGAACACTAAATCCAACATGGTTTGTAGTAGCTCTTTGAAACTTGACAAAATAAAGATTTTCTCAGTTTTATCTCTATGGTTTGTTTCCTCTTCGAGTAGCCCTAGGTACACACTGTGGAAAAGCACTTTCATTGAGAGGGGTTGCCATGCTTCTAAGAAATAACGAGTTTCCGAAATACCACCAAATATTTTTTCACCCAATCTTGATGATACTTGGTGGTAATGATCAGTACAGAAATCCCACTTGGCTCACCAAATTTTGTTCTTCTAGTGTGAACCTTTCGTCTACAGTAGCAGTTTTTATATTTAGGTTTCCCTCTGTTCTCTCCTATATAGATAGATGAATTTGGAACTCTAAATCCAACATGGTTTGTAGTAGCTCTTTGAAACTTGACAAAATAAAGGAGTTCTTAGTTTTTTTCTCTATGTTTTGTTTCCTCTTCAAGTAGCCCTAGGCACAGACTGTGGAAAGCACTTTCATTGAGATGGGTTCCCAAGCTTCTAAGAAATAACGAGTTTCCAAAATACCAGCAAATATTTTTTCACCCAATCTTGATGATACTTGGTGGTAATGATCAGTACACAAATCCCACTTGGCTCACCAAATTTTGTTCTTCTAGGTTGAAAAGTTCGTCACAATTGCAGTTTTTATATTTAGGTTTCCCTCTGTTCCCTCCTGTATAGATAGATGTATTTGGAACTCTAAATCCAACATGGTTTGTAGTAGCTCTTTGAAACTTGACAAAATAAAGTAGTTCTCAGTTTTTTCCCTATGGAATGTTTCCTCTTCAAGTAGCCCTAGGCAAACACTGTGGAAAAGCACTTTCATTGAGAGGGGTTGCCAAGCTTCTAAGAAATAACGAGTTTCCGAAATACCAGCGAATACTTTTTCACCCAATCTTAATGATACTTGGTGGTAATGATCAGTACACAAATCCCACTTGGCTCACCAAATTTTGTTCTTTTATGTTGAAGAGTTCGTCTACAGAAGCAGTTTTTATATTTATGTTTCCCTCTGTTCTCTCCTATATAGATATATGAATTTGGAACTCTAAATCCAACATGGTTTGTAGTAGCCCTTTGAAACTTGACAAAATAAAGGAGTTCTCAGATTTGTCTCTATGGTTTGTTTCCTCTTCAAGTAGCCCTAGGCACAGACTGTGGAAAAGTACTTTCATTGAGAGGGGTTGCCAAGCTTCTAAGAAATTACGAGTTTCCGAAATACCAGCAAATATTTTTTCACCCAATCTTGATGATACTTGGTGGTAATGATCAGTACACAAATCCCACTTGGGTCACGAAATTTTGTTCTTCGAGTTTGAAGCTTTCGTCTACAGTAGCAGTTTTTATATTTAGGTTTCCCTCTGTTCTCTCCTATATAGATAGATGAATTTGGAACTCTAAATTCAACATGATTTGTAGTAGCTCTTTGAAACTTGACAAAATAAAGGAGTTCTCAGTTTTGTGTCTATGGTTTGTTTCCTCTTCAAGTAGCCCTAGGCACAGACTGTGGAAAGCACTTTCATTGAGTGGGGTTGCCAAGTTCTACGAAATAACGAGTTTCCGAAATACCAGCCAATATTTTTTCACCCAATCTTGATAACACTTGGTGGTAATGATCAGTAAACAAGTCCCACTTTGCTCACCAAATTTTGTTCTTCTAGGTTGAAGCGTTCTTCAACAGTAGCAGTTTTTATATTTAGGGTTCACTCTGTTCTCTCATATATAGATAGATGAATTTGGAACTCTAAATCCAACATGGTTTGTAGAAGCTCTTTTAAACTTGATGAATTTGGAACTCTAAATCCAACATGGTTTGTAGTAGCTTTTTGAAACTTGACAAAATAAAGGAGTTCTCAGTTTTGTCTCTATGGTTTGTTTCCTCTTTAAGTAGTCCTAGGCACAGACTGAGGAAAAGCACTTTCATTGAGAGGGTTGCCAAGCTTCTAAGAAATAACGAGTTTTCGAAATACCAGCAAATATTTTTTCACCCAATCTTGATGATACTTTGTGGTAATGATCAGTACACAAATCCCACTTGGCTCACCAAATTTTGTTCTTCTAGTTTGAAGCGTTCGTCTACAGTAGCAGTTTTTATATTTAGGTTTCCCTCTGTTCTCTCCTCTATAGATAGATGAATTTGGAACTCTAAATCCAACATGGATTGTAGTAGCTCTTTGAAACTTGACAAAATAAAGGAGTTCTCAGTTTTGTTTTTATGGTTTGTTTCCTCTTCAAGTAGCCCTAGGCACAGACTGTGGAAAAGCACTTTCATTGAGAGTGGTTGCCAAGCTTCTAAGAAATTACAAGTTTCCGAAACACCAGCAAATATTTTTTCACCCAATCTTGATGATACTTGGTGGTAATGATCACTACACAAATCCCACTTGGCTCACCAAATTTTGTTCTTCTAGGTTGAAACGTTCGTCTACAACAGCAGTTTTTATATTTAGGTTTCCCTCTGTTCTCTCCTGTATAGATAGATGAATTTGGAACTCTAAATCCAACATGGTTTGTAGTAGCTCTTTGAAACGTGACAAAATAAAGGAGTTCTCAGTTTTGTCCCTATGGATTGTTTCCTCTTCAAGTAGCCCTAGGCAAACACTGTGGAAAAGCACTTTCATTGAGAGGGGTTGCCAAGCTTCTAAGAAATAACGAGTTTCCGAAATACCAGCAAATACTTTTTCACCCAATCTTGATGATACTTGGTGGTAATGATAAGTACACAAGTCCCACTTGGCTCACCAAATTTTGTTCTTCTAGGTTGAAGCGTTCGTCTACAGTAGCAGTTTTTATATTTAGGTTTCCCTCTTTTCTCTCCTCTATAGATATATGAATTTGGAACTCTAAATCCAACATGGTTTGTAGTAGCTCTTTGAAACTTGACAAAATAAAGGAGTTCTCAGTTTTGTTTCTATGTTTTGTTTCCTCTTCAAGTAGCCATAGGCACAGACTGTAAAAAAGCACTTTCATTGAGAGGGGTTGCCAAGCTTCTAAGAAATAACGAGTTTCCGAAATACCAGCAAATATTTTATCACCCAATCTTGATGATACTTGGTGGTAATGATCAGTACACAAATCCCACTTGTCTCACCAAATTTTGTTCTTCTAGGTTGAAGCGTTCGTCTACAGTAGCAGTTTTTATATTTAGGTTTCACTCTGTTCTCTCATATATAGATAGATGAATTTGGAACACTAAATCCAACATGGTTTGTAGTAGCTCTTTGGAACTTGACAAAATAAAGGTTTTCTCAATTTTGTCTCTATGGTTTGTTTCCTCTTCAAGTAGCCCTATGCACAGACTGTGGAAAAGCACTTTCACGGAGCGTGGTTGCCAATTTCTAAGAAATTACAAGTTTCCGAAACACCAGCAAATATTTTTTCACCCAATCTTGATGATACTAGGTGGTAATGATCAGTACACAAATCCCACTTGGCTCACCAAATTTTGTTCTTCTAGGTTGAAGCGTTCGTTTACAGTAGCAATTTTTATATTTAGGTTTCTCTGTGTTCTCTCCTATATAGATAGATGAATTTGGAACTCTAAATCCAACATGGATAGTAGTAGCTCTTTGAAACTTGACAAAATAAAGGAGTTCTCAGTTTTGTCTCTATGGTTTGTTTCCTCTTCAAGTAGCCTTAGGCACAGACTGTGGAAAAGCACTTTCATTGAGAGTGGTTGCCAAGCTTCTAAGAAATTACAAGTTTCCGAAACACCAGCAAATATTTTTTCACCCAATCTTGATGATACTTGGTGGTAATGATCAGTACACAAATCCCAATTGGCTCACCAAATTTTGTTCTTCTAGGTTGAAACGTTCGTCTACAATAGTAGTTTTTATATTTAGGTTTCCCTCTGTTCTCTCCTGTATAGATAGATGAATTTGGAACTCTAAATCCATCATGGTTTGTAGTAGCTCTTTGAAACTTTACAAAATAAAGGAGTTCTCAGTTTTGTCCCTATTCTATTGTTTCCTCTTCAAGTAGCCCTAGGCAAACACTGTGGAAAAGTACTTTCATTGAGAGGGGTTGCCAAGCTTCTAAGAAATAACGAGTTTCCGAAATACCAGCAAATATTTTTTCAAACAAACTTGATGATACTTGGTGGTAATGATCAGTACACTAATCCCACTAGGCTCACCAAATTTTGTTCTTCTAGGTTGAAGCGTTCGTCTACAATAGCAGTTTTTATATTTAGAATTCCCTCTGTTCTCTCCTATATAGATTGATGAATTTGGAACACTAAATCCAACATGGTTTATAGTAGCTCTTTGAAACTTGACAAAATAAAGGAGTTCTCAATTTTGTCTCTATGGTTTGTTCCCTCTTCAAGTAGCCCTAGGCACAGACTGTGGAAAAGCACTTTCATTGAGAGCGGTTGCCAAGCTTCTAAGAAATAACGAGTTTCCGAAATACCAGCAAATATTTTTTTCACCCAATCTTGATGATACTTGGTGGTAATGATCAGTACACAAATCCCACTTGGCTCACAAAATTTTGTTCTTCTAGGTTGAAGCGTTCGTCTACAGTAGCACTTTTTATATTTAGGTTTCACTCTGTTCTCTCATATATAGATAGATGAATTTGGAACTTTAAATCCAACATGGTTTGTAGTAGCTCTTTGAAACTTGACAAAATAAAGGAGTTCTCAATTCTGTTTCTATGGTTTGTTTCCTCTTCATGTAGCCCTAGGCACAGACTGTGGAAAAGCACTTTCATTGAGAGGGATATCCAAGCTTCTAAGAAATAACGAGTTTCCGAAATACCGGCAAAAATTTTTTCACCCAATCTTGATTATACTTAGTGGTAATGATCAGTACACAAATCCCACTTGACTCACCAAATTTTGTTCTTCTAGGTTGAAGCGTTCGTCTACAGTAGCAGTTTTTATATTTAGGTTTCACTCTGTTCTCTCATATATAGATAGATGAATTTGGAACACTAAATCCAACATGGTTTGTAGTAGCTCTTTGGAACTTGACAAAATAAAGGTTTTCTCAATTTTGTCTCTATGGTTTGTTTCCTCTTCAAGTAGCCCTATGCACAGACTGTGGAAAAGCACTTTCACGGAGCGTGGTTGCCAATTTCTAAGAAATTACAAGTTTCCGAAACACCAGCAAATATTTTTTCACCCAATCTTGATGATACTAGGTGGTAATGATCAGTACACAAATCCCACTTGGCTCACCAAATTTTGTTCTTCTAGGTTGAAGCGTTCGTTTACAGTAGCAATTTTTATATTTAGGTTTCTCTGTGTTCTCTCCTATATAGATAGATGAATTTGGAACTCTAAATCCAACATGGATAGTAGTAGCTCTTTGAAACTTGACAAAATAAAGGAGTTCTCAGTTTTGTCCCTATGGATTGTTTCCTCTTCAAGTAGCCCTAGGCAAACACTGTGGAAAAGTACTTTCATTGAGAGGGGTTGCCAAGCTTCTAAGAAATAACGAGTTTCCGAAATACCAGCAAATATTTTTTCAAACAAACTTGATGATACTTGGTGGTAATGATCAGTACACTAATCCCACTAGGCTCACCAAATTTTGTTCTTCTAGGTTGAAGCGTTCGTCTACAATAGCAGTTTTTATATTTAGAATTCCCTCTGTTCTCTCCTATATAGATTGATGAATTTGGAACTCTAAATCCAACATGGTTTATAGTAGCTCTTTGAAACTTG
This sequence comes from Callospermophilus lateralis, assembly GCF_048772815.1. Lineage (NCBI taxonomy): Eukaryota > Metazoa > Chordata > Mammalia > Rodentia > Sciuridae > Callospermophilus > Callospermophilus lateralis. The sequence goes on along the minus strand of NW_027513646.1, from coordinate 59,721 downwards.
ACAAAATAAAGGAGTTCTCAGTTTTGTCTCTATGGTTTGTTCCCTCTTCAAGTAGCCCTAGGCACAGATTGTGGAAAAGCACTTTCATTGAGAGGGGTTGCCAAGCTTCTAAGAAATAACGAGTTTCCGAAATACCAGCAAATATTTTTTTCACCCAATCTTGATGATACTTGGTGGTAATGATCAGTACACAAATCCCTCTTGGCTCACTAAATTTTGTTCTTCTAGGTTGAAGCGTTCTTCTACAGTAGCAGTTTTTATATTTAGGTTTCCCTCTGTTCTCTCCTCTATAGATAGATGAATTTGGAACTCTAAATCCAACATGGATTGTAGTAGCTCTTTGAAACTTGACAAAATAAAGGAGTTCTCAGTTTTGTCTCTTTGGATTGTTTCCTTTTCAAGTAGCCCTAGGCACAGACTGTGGAAAAGCAATTTCATTGAGAGGTGTTGCCAAGCTTCAAAGAAATAACGAGTTTCCGAAATACCAGCAAATATTTTTTCACCCAATCTTGATGATAATTGGTGGTAAGGATCAGTACACAAATCCCACTTGGCTCACCAAATTTTGTTCTTCTAGGTTGAAGCGTTCGTCTACAGTAGCAGTTTTTATATTTAGGTTTCACTCTGTTCTCTCATATATAGATAGATGAATTTGGAACTCTAAATCCAACATGGTTTGTAGTAGCTCTTTGAAACTTGACAAAATAAAGGAGTTCTCAGTTTTGTCTCTATGGTTTGATTCCTCTTCAAGTAGCCCTAGGCACAGACTGTGGAAAAGCACTTTCATTGAGAGGGGTTGCCAAGCTTCTGAGAAATTAAGAATTTCCGAAATACCAGCAAATATTTTTCACCCAATATTGATGATACTTGGTGGTCATGATCAGTACACAAATCCCACTTTGCTCACCAAATTTTGTTTTTCTAGTTTGAAGCGTTCGTCTACAGTAGCAGTTTTTATATTTAGGTTTCTCTCTGTTCTCTCCTATATAGATAGATGAATATGGAACTCTAAATCCAACGTGGATTGTAGTATCTCTTTGAAACTTGACAAAATAAAGGAGTTCTGAGTTTTGTCTCTATGGTTTGTTTCCTCTTCAAGTAGCCCTACACACAGACTGTGGAAAAGCACTGTCATTGAGAGGGGTTGCCAATCTTCTAAGAAATAACGAGTTTCCGAAATACCAGCAAATATTTTTTCACCCAATATTGATGATACTTGTTGCTAATGATCAGTACACAAATCCCACTTGGCTCACCAAATTTTGTTCTTCTAGTTGAAGCTTTCGTCTACAGTAGCGGTTTTTATATTTAGGTTTCCCTCTGTTCTCTCCTATATAGATAGATGAATTTGGAACTCTAAATCCAACATGGTTTGTAGTAGCTCTTTGAAACTTGACAAAATAAAGGAGTTCTCAGTTTTGTTTCTATGGTTTGTTTCCTCTTCAATAAGCCCTAAGCACAGACTGTGGAAAAGCACTTTCATTGAGAGGGGTTGCCAAGCTTCTAAGAAATAACGAGTTTCCGAAATAAAAGCAAATATTTTTTCACCCAATCTTCATGATACTTGTTGCTAATGATCAGTACACAAATCCCACTTGGCTCACCAAATTTTGTTCTTCTAAGTTGAAGCGTTCGTCTACAGTTGCAGTTTTTATATTTAGGTTTCTCTCTGTTCTCTCCTATACAGATAGATGAATTTGGAACTCTAATTCTAACATGGATTGTAGTAGCTCTTTGAAACTTGACAAAATAAAGGAGTTCTCAGTTTTGTCTCTATGGTTTGTTTCGTCTTCAAGTAGCCCAAGGCACAGACTGTGGAAGCACATTCATTGAGATGGGTTGCCAAGCTTCTAAGAAATAACGAGTTTCCGAAATACCAGCAAATATTTTTTCACCCAATCTTGATGATACTTGGTGGTAATGATCAGTACAGAAATCCCACTTTGCTCACCAAATTTTGTTCTTCTAGGTTGAAGCATTCGTCTACAGTAGCAGTTTTTATATTTAGGTTTCCCTCTGTTCTCTCCTATTTAGACAGATGAATTTGGAACTCTAAATCCAACATGGTTTTTAGTAGCACTTTGAAACTTGACAAAATAAAAAAGTTCTCAGTTTTGTCTCTATGGTTTGTTTCCTCTTTAAGTAGCCCTAGGCACAGACTGAGGAAAAGCACTTTCATTGAGAGGGGTTGCCAAGCTTCTAAGAAATAACGAGTTTCCGAAATACCAGCAAATATTTTTTCACCCAATCTTGATGATACTTGGTGGTAATGATCAGTACACAGATCCCACTTGGCTCACCAAATTTTGTTCTTCTAGGTTGAAGCGTTCGTCTACAGTAGCAGTTTTTATATTTAGGTTTCCCTCTGTTTTCTCCTATAGAGATAGATGAATTTGGAACTCTAAATCCAACAGGGTTTGTAGTAGCTCTTTGAAACGTGACAAAATAAAGGAGTTCTCTGTTTTGTCTCTATGGTTTGTTTCCTCTTCAAGTAGCCCTAGGCACAGACTTAGGAAAAGCACTTTCATTGAGAGGGGTTGCCAAGCTTCTAAGAAATTACGAGTTTCCGAAATACCAGCAAATATTTTTTCACCCAATATTGATTATACTTGGTGGTAATGATCAGTACACAAATCCCACTTGGCTCACCAAATTTTGTTCTTCTAGGTTGAAGCGTTCGTCTACAGTAGCAGTTTTTATATTTAGGTTTCCCTCTGTTCTCTCCTATATAGATAGATGAATTTGGAACTCTAAATCCAACATGGTTTGTAGTAGCTCTTTGAAACTTGACAAAATAAAGGAGTTCTCAGTTTTGTCTCTATGGTTTGTTTCCTCTTTAAGTAGCCCTAGGCACCGACTGAGGAAAAGTACTTTCATTGAGAGGGGTTGCCAAGCTTCTAAGAAATAACGAGTTTCCGAAATACCAGCAAATATTTTTTCACCCAATCTTGATGATACTTTGTGGTAATGATCAGTACACAAATCCCACTTGGCTCACCAAATTTTGTTCTTCTAGGTTGAAGCGTTCGTCTACAGTAGCAGTTTTTATATTTAGGTTTCCCTCTGTTCTCTCCTCTATAGATAGATGAATTTGGAACTCTAAATCCAACATGGATTGTAGTAGCTCTTTGAAACTTGAAAAATAAAGGAGTTCTCATTTTTGTCTCTTTGGTTTGTTTCCTTTTCAAGTAGCCCTAGGCACAGACTGTGGAAAAGCACTTTCATTGAGAGGGGTTGCCAAGCTTCTAAGAAATAACGAGTTTCCGAAATACCAGCAAATATTTTTTCACCCAATCTTGAGATAATTAGTGGTAATGATCAGTACACAAATCCCACTTGGCTCACCAAATTTTGTTCTTCTAGGTTGAAGCGTTCGTCTACAGTAGCAGTTTTTATATTTAGGTTTCACTCTGTTCTCTCATATATAGATAGATGAATTTGGAACTCTAAATCCAACATGGTTTGTAGTAGCTCTTTGAAATTTGACAAAATGAAGGAGTTCTCAGTTTTGTCTCTATGGTTTGATTCATCTTCAAGTAGCCCTAGGCACAGACTGTGGAAAAGCACTTTCATTGAGAGGGGTGGCCAAGCTTCTGAGAAATTACAAATTTCCGAAATACCAGCAAATATTTTTTCACCCAATCTTGATGATACTTGGTGGTAAGGATCAGTACACAAATCCCACTTTGCTCACCAAATTTTGTTCTCCTAGGTTGAAGCGTTCGTCTACAGTAGCAGTTTTTATATTTAGGTTTCCCTCTGTTTTCTCTTATATAGATAGATGAATTTGGAACTCTAAATCCAACATGGTTTGTAGCAGCTCTTTGAAACGTGACAAAATAAAGGACTTCTCTGTTTTGTCTCTATAGTTTGTTTCCTCTTCAAGTAGCCCTAGGCACAGACTGAGGAAAAGCACTTTCATTGAGAGGGGTTGCCAAGCTTCTAAGGAATTACGAGTTTCCGAAATACCAGCAAATATTTTTTCAACCAATCTTGATGATACTTGGTGGTAATGATCAGTACACAAATCCCACTTGGCTCACCAAATTTTGTTCTTCTAGGTTGAAGCGTTCGTCTACAGTAGCAGTTTTTATATTTAGGTTTCACTCTGTTCTCTCCTATATAGATAGATGAATTTGGAACTCTAAATCCAACATGGTTTGTAGTAGCTCTTTGAAACTTCACAAAATAAAGGAGTTCTCAGTTTTGTCTGTATGGTTTGTTTCCTCTTCTTGTAGCCCTAGGCACAGACTGTGGAAAAGCACTTTCATTGAGAGGGGTTGCCAGGCTTCTAAGAAATTAAAAGTTTCCGAAATACCAGCCATATTTTTTCACCCAATCTTGATGATACTTGGTGGTAATGATAAGTACACAAATCCAACTAGGCTCACCAAATTTTGTTCTTCTAGGTTGAAGCGTTCGTCTACAGTAGCTGTTTTTATATTTAGGTTTCTCTCTGTTCTCTCCCATATAGATAGATGAATTTGGAACTCTAAATCCAACATGGGTTGTAGTAGCTCTTTGAAACTTGAAAAAATAAAGGAGTTCTCAGTTTTCTCTCTATGGTTTGTTTCCTCTTCAAGTAGCCCAAGGCACAGAATGTGGAAAAGCACTTTCATTGAGAGGGGTTGCCAAGCTTCTGAGAAATTACAAATTTCCGAAATACCAGCAAATATTTTTTCACCCAATCTTGATGATACTAGGTGGTAATGATCAGTACACAAATCCCACTTGGCTCACCAAATTTTGTTCTTCTAGGTTGAAGCGTTCGTTTACAGTAGCGGTTTTTATATTTAGGTTTCTCTCTGTTCTCTCCTATATAGATAGATGAATTTAGAACTCTAAATCCAACATGGATAGTAGTAGCTCTTTGAAACTTGACAAAATAAAGAAGTTCTCAGTTTTCTCTCTATGGTTTGTTTCCTCTTCAAGTAGCCCAAGGCACAGAATGTGGAAAAGCACTTTCATTTAGTGGGGTTGCCAAGCTTCTAAGAAATAACGAGTTTCCAAAATACCAGCAAATATTTTTTCACCCAATCTTGATGATACTTGGTGGTAATGATCAGTACACAAATCCCACTTGGCTCACCAAATTTTGTTCTTCAAGGTTGAAGCGTTCGTCTACAGTAGGAGTTTTTATATTTAGGTTTCACTCTGTTCTCTCATATATAGATAGATGAATTTGGAACACTAAATCCAACATGGTTTGTAGTAGCTCTTTGGAACTTGACAAAATAAAGGTTTTCTCAGTTTTGTCTCTATGGTTTGTTTCCTCTTCAAGTAGCCCTAGGCACAGACTGTGGAAATGGACTTTCACGGAGCGTGGTTGCCAATTTCTAAGAAATTACAAGTTTCCGAAACACCAGCAAATATTTTTTCTGAAAATCTTGATGATACTAGGTGGTAATGATCAGTACACAAATCCCACTTGGCTCACCAAATTTTGTTCTTCTAGGTTGAAGCGTTCGTTTACAGTAGCAGTTTATATATTTAGGTTTCTCTCTGTTCTCGCCTATATAGATAGATGAATTTGGAACTCGAAATCCAACATGGATAGTAGTAGCTCTTTGAAACTTGACAAAATAAAGGAGTTCTCAATTTTTTCTCTATGGTTTGTTTCCTCTTCAAGTAGCCCTAGGCACAGACTGTGGAAAAGCACTTTCATTGAGAGTGGTTGCCAAGCTTCTAAGAAATTACAAGTTTCCGAAACAACAGCAAATATTTTTTCACCCAATCTTGATGATACTTGGTGGCAATGATCAGTACAGAAATCCCACTTGGCTCACCAAATTTTGTTCTTCTAGGTTGAAACGTTCGTCTACAATAGCAGTTTTTATATTTAGGTTTCCCTCTGTTCTCTCCTGTATAGATAGATGAATTTGGAACTCTAAATCCAACATGGTTTGTAGTAGCTCTTTGAAACTTGACAAAATAAAGGAGTTCTCAGTTTTTTCCCTATGGATTGTTTCCTCTTCAAGTAGCCCTAGGCAAACACTGTGGAAAAGCACTTTCATTGAGAGGGGTTGCCAAGCTTCTAAGAAATAACGAGTTTCCGAAATACCAGCAAATACTTTTTCACCCAATCTTGATGATACTTGGTGGTAATGATCAGTACACAAATCCCACTTGGCTCACCAAATTTTGTTCTTCTACGTTGAAGCGTTCGTCTACAGTCGCAGTTTTTATATTTAGGTTTCCCTCTGTTCTCTCCTTTACAGATAGATGAATTTGGAACTCTAAATCCAACATGGTTTGTAGTAGCTCTTCGAAACTTGACAAAATAAAAGAGTTCTCAGTTTTGTTTCTATGGTTTGTTTCTTTTTCAATAAGCCCTAGGCACAGACTGTGGAAAAGCACTTTCATTGAGAGGGGTTGCCAAGCTTCTAAGAAATAACGAGTTTCCGAAATACCAGCAAATATTTTTTCACCGAATCTTCATGATACTTGTTGCTAATGATCAGTACACAAATCCCACTTGGCTCACCAAATTTTGTTCTTCTAAGTTGAGGCGTTCGTCTACAGTAGCAGTTTTTATATTTAGGTTTCTCTCTGTTCTCTCCTATATAGATAGATGAATTTGGAACTCTAATTCCAACATGGCTTGTAGTAGATCTTTGAAACTTGACAAAATAAAGGAGTTCTCAGTTTTGTCTCTATGGTTTGTTTCGTCTTCAAGTAGCCCAAGGCACAAACTGTGGAAGCACTTTCATTGAGATGGGTTGCCAAGCTTCTAAGAAATAACCAGTTTCCGAAATACCAGCAAATATTTTTTCACCCAATCTTGATGATACTTGGTGGAAATGATCAGTACAGAAATCCCACTAGGCTCACCAAATTTTGTTCTTCTAGGTTGAAGCGTTCGTCTACAGTAGCTGTTTTTATATTTAGGTTTCTCTCTGTTCTCTCCCATATAGATAGATGAATTTGGAACTCTAAATCCAACATGGGTTGTAGTAGCTCTTTGAAACTTGAAAAAATAAAGGAGTTCTCAGTTTTGTCTCTATGGTTTGATTCCTCTTCAAGTAGCCCTAGGCACAGACTGTGGAAAAGCACTTTCATTGAGAGGGGTTGCCAAGCTTCTGAGAAATTACGAATTTCCGAAATACCAGCAAATATTTTTTCACCCAATCTTGATGATACTTGGTGGTAAGGATCAGTACACAAATCCCACTTTGCTCACCAAATTTTGTTCTTCTAGGTTGAAGCGTTCGTCTACAGTAGCAGTTTTTATATTTAGGTTTCTCTCTGTTCTCTCCTGTATAGATAGATGAATATGGAACTCTAAATCCAACATGGATTTTAGTAGCTCTTTGAAACTTGACAAAATAAAGGAGTTCTCAGTTTTGTCTCTATGGTTTGTTTCCTCTTCAAGTAGCCCTAGGCACAGACTGTGGAAAAGCACTTTCATTGAGAGGGGTTGCCAATCTTCTAAGAAATAACGAGTTTCCGAAATACCAGCAAATATTTTTTCACCCAATCTTGAGATAATTAGTGGTAATGATCAGTACACAAATCCCACTTGGCTCACCAAATATTGTTCTTCTAGGTTGAAGCGTTCGTCTACAGTAGCAGTTTTTATATTTAGGTTTCACTCTGTTCTCTCATATATAGATAGATGAATTTGGAACTCTAAATCCAACATGGTTTGTAGTAGCTCTTTGAAACGTGACAAAATAAAGGACTTCTCTGTTTTGTCTCTATGGTTTGTTTCCTCTTCAAGTAGCCCTAGGCACAGACTGAGGAAAAGCACTTTCATTGAGAGGGGTTGCCAAGCTTCTAAGGAATTACGAGTTTCCGAAATACCAGCAAATATTTTTTCAACCAATCTTGATGATACTTGGTGGTTATGATCAGTACACAAATCCCACTTGGCTCACCAAATTTTGTTCTTCTAGGTTGAAACGTTCGTCTAGAGTAGCAGTTTTTATATTTAGGTTTCACTCTGTTCTCTCCTATATAGATAGATGAATTTGGAACTCTAAATCCAAAATGGTTTGTAGTAGCTCTTTGAAACTTCACAAAATAAAGGAGTTCTCAGTTTTGTCTGTATGGTTTGTTTCCTCTTCTTGTAGCCCTAGGCACAGACTCTGGAAAAGCACTTTCATTGAGAGGGGTTGCCAGGCTTCTAAGAAATTACAAGTTTCCGAAATACCAGCCATATTTTTTCACCCAATCTTGATGATACTTGGTGGTAATGATCAGTACACAAATCCCACTAGGCTCACCAAATTTTGTTCTTCTAGGTTGAAGCGTTCGTCTACAGTAGCTGTTTTTATATTTAGGTTTCTCTCTGTTCTCTCCCATATAGATAGATGAATTTGGAACTCTAAATCCAACATGGGTTGTAGTAGCTCTTTGAAACTTGAAAAAATAAAGGAGTTCTCAGTTTTCTCTCTATGGTTTGATTCATCTTCAAGTAGCCCTAGGCACAGACTGTGGAAAAGCACTTTCATTGAGAGGGGTTGCCAAGCTTCTAAGAAATAACGAGTTTCCGAAATACCAGCAAAAATTTTTTCAACCTATCTTGATGATACTTGGTGGTAATGATCAGTATACAGATCCCACTTGGCTCACCAAATTTTGTTCTTCTAGGTTGAAGCGTTCGTCTACAGTAGCAGTTTTTATATTTAGATTTCACTCTGTTCTCTCATATATAGATAGATGAATTAGGAACTCTAAATCCAACAGGGTTTATAGTAGCTCTTTGAAACTTGACAAAATAAAGGAGTTCTCAGTTTTCTCTCTATGGTTTGTTTCCTCTTCAAGTAGCCCTAGGAACAGAATGTGGAAAAGCACTTTCATTTAGAGGGGTTGCCAAGCTTCTATGAAATAACAAGTTTCTGAAGTACCAGCAAATATATTTTCACCCAATCTTGATGACACTTGGTGGTAATGATCAGTACACAAATCCCACTTGGCTCACCAAATTTTGTTCTTCTAGGTTGAAGCGTTCGTCTACAGTAGCAGTTTTTATATTTAGGTTTCACTCTGTTCTCTCTTATATAGATAGATGAATTTGGAACACTAAATCCAACATGGTTTGTAGTAGCTCTTTGGAACTTGACAAAATAAAGGTTTTCTCAATTTTGTCTCTATGGTTTGTTTCCTCTTCAAGTAGCCCTAGGCACAGACTGAGGAAAAGCACTTTCATTGAGAGGGGTTGCCAAGCTTCTAAGGAATTACGAGTTTCCGAAATACCAGCAAATATTTTTTCAACCAATCTTGATGATACTTGGTGGTAATGATCAGTACACAAATCCCACTTGGCTCACCAAATTTTGTTCTTCTAGGTTGAAGCGTTCGTCTACAGTAGCAGTTTTTATATTTAGGTTTCACTCTGTTCTCTCCTATATAGATAGATGAATTTGGAACTCTAAATCCAACATGGTTTGTAGTAGCTCTTTGAAACTTCACAAAATAAAGGAGTTCTCAGTTTTGTCTGTATGGTTTGTTTCCTCTTCTTGTAGCCCTAGGCACAGACTCTGGAAAAGCACTTTCATTGAGAGGGGTTGCCAGGCTTCTAAGAAATTACAAGTTTCCGAAATACCAGCCATATTTTTTCACCCAATCTTGATGATACTTGGTGGTAATGATCAGTACACAAATCCCACTAGGCTCACCAAATTTTGTTCTTCTAGGTTGAAGCGTTCGTCTACAGTAGCTGTTTTTATATTTAGGTTTCTCTCTGTTCTCTCCCATATAGATAGATGAATTTCGAACTCTAAATCCAACATGGGTTGTAGTAGCTCTTTGAAACTTGAAAAAATAAAGGAGTTCTCAGTTTTCTCTCTATGGTTTGATTCATCTTCAAGTAGCCCTAGGCACAGACTGTGGAAAAGCACTTTCATTGAGAGGGGTTGCCAAGCTTCTAAGAAATAACGAGTTTCCGAAATACCAGCAAAAATTTTTTCAACCTATCTTGATGATACTTGGTGGTAATGATCAGTATACAGATCCCACTTGGCTCACCAAATTTTGTTCTTCTAGGTTGAAGCGTTCGTCTACAGTAGCAGTTTTTATATTTAGATTTCACTCTGTTCTCTCATATATAGATAGATGAATTAGGAACTCTAAATCCAACAGGGTTTATAGTAGCTCTTTGAAACTTGACAAAATAAAGGAGTTCTCAGTTTTCTCTCTATGGTTTGTTTCCTCTTCAAGTAGCCCTAGGAACAGAATGTGGAAAAGCACTTTCATTTAGAGGGGTTGCCAAGCTTCTATGAAATAACAAGTTTCTGAAGTACCAGCAAATATATTTTCACCCAATCTTGATGACACTTGGTGGTAATGATCAGTACACAAATCCCACTTGGCTCACCAAATTTTGTTCTTCTAGGTTGAAGCGTTCGTCTACAGTAGCAGTTTTTATATTTAGGTTTCACTCTGTTCTCTCTTATATAGATAGATGAATTTGGAACACTAAATCCAACATGGTTTGTAGTAGCTCTTTGGAACTTGACAAAATAAAGGTTTTCTCAATTTTGTCTCTATGGTTTGTTTCCTCTTCAAGTAGCCCTAGGCACAGACTGAGGAAAAGCACTTTCATTGAGAGGGGTTGCCAAGCTTCTAAGGAATTACGAGTTTCCGAAATACCAGCAAATATTTTTTCAACCAATCTTGATGATACTTGGTGGTAATGATCAGTACACAAATCCCACTTGGCTCACCAAATTTTGTTCTTCTAGGTTGAAGCGTTCGTCTACAGTAGCAGTTTTTATATTTAGGTTTCACTCTGTTCTCTCCTATATAGATAGATGAATTTGGAACTCTAAATCCAACATGGTTTGTAGTAGCTCTTTGAAACTTCACAAAATAAAGGAGTTCTCAGTTTTGTCTGTATGGTTTGTTTCCTCTTCTTGTAGCCCTAGGCACAGACTGTGGAAAAGCACTTTCATTGAGAGGGGTTGCCAGGCTTCTAAGAAATTAAAAGTTTCCGAAATACCAGCCATATTTTTTCACCCAATCTTGATGATACTTGGTGGTAATGATAAGTACACAAATCCCACTAGGCTCACCAAATTTTGTTCTTCTAGGTTGAAGCGTTCGTCTACAGTAGCTGTTTTTATATTTAGGTTTCTCTCTGTTCTCTCCCATATAGATAGATGAATTTGGAACTCTAAATCCAACATGGGTTGTAGTAGCTCTTTGAAACTTGAAAAAATAAAGGAGTTCTCAGTTTTCTCTCTATGGTTTGATTCATCTTCAAGTAGCCCTAGGCACAGACTGTGGAAAAGCACTTTCATTGAGAGGGGTTGCCAAGCTTCTAAGAAATAACGAGTTTCCGAAATACCAGCAAAAATTTTTTCAACCTATCTTGATGATACTTGGTGGTAATTATCAGTATACAGATCTCACTTGGCTCACCAAATTTTGTTCTTCTAGGTTGAAGCGGTCGTCTACAGTAGCAGTTTTTATATTTAGGTTTCACTCTGTTCTCTCATATATAGATAGATGAATTAGGAACTCTAAATCCAACAGGGTTTATAGTAGCTCTTTGAAACTTGACAAAATAAAGGAGTTCTCAGTTTTCTCTCTATGGTTTGTTTCCTCTTCAAGTAGCCCTAGGAACAGAATGTGGAAAAGCACTTTCATTTAGAGGGGTTGCCAAGCTTCTATGAAATAACAAGTTTCTGAAGTACCAGCAAATATATTTTCACCCAATCTTGATGACACTTGGTGGTAATGATCAGTACACAAATCCCACTTCGCTCACCAAATTTTGTTCTTCTAGGTTGAAGCGTTCGTCTAGAGTAGCAGTTTTTATATTTAGGTTTCACTCTGTTCTCTCTTATATAGATAGATGAATTTGGAACACTAAATCCAACATGGTTTGTAGTAGCTCTTTGGAACTTGACAAAATAAAGGTTTTCTCAATTTTGTCTCTATGGTTTGTTTCCTCTTCAAGTAGCCCTAGGCACAGACTGTGGAAAAGCACTTTCACTGAGCGTGGTTGCCAATTTCTAAGAAATTACAAGTTTCCGAAACACCAGCAAATATTTTTTCACCCAATCTTGATGATACTAGGTGGTAATGATCAGTACACAAATCCCACTTGGCTCACCAAATTTTGTTCTTCTAGGTTGAAGCGTTCGTTTACAGTAGCAGTTTTTATATTTAGGTTTCTCTCTGTTCTCTCCTATATAGATAGATGAATTTAGAACTCTAAATCCAACATGGATAGTAGTAGCTCTTTGAAACTTGACAAAATAAAGAAGTTCTCAGTTTTCTCTCTATGGTTTGTTTCCTCTTCAAGTAGCCCAAGGCACAGAATGTGGAAAAGCACTTTCATTTAGTGGGGTTGCCAAGCTTCTAAGAAATAACGAGTTTCCAAAATACCAGCAAATATTTTTTCACCCAATCTTGATGATACTTGGTGGTAATGATCAGTACACAAATCCCACTTGGCTCACCAAATTTTGTTCTTCAAGGTTGAAGCGTTCGTCTACAGTAGGAGTTTTTATATTTAGGTTTCACTCTGTTCTCTCATATATAGATAGATGAATTTGGAACACTAAATCCAACATGGTTTGTAGTAGCTCTTTGGAACTTGATAAAATAAAGGTTTTCTCAGTTTTGTCTCTATGGTTTGTTTCCTCTTCAAGTAGCCCTAGGCACAGACTGTGGAAATGGACTTTCACGGAGCGTGGTTGCCAATTTCTAAGAAATTACAAGTTTCCGAAACACCAGCAAATATTTTTTCTGAAAATCTTGATGATACTAGGTGGTAATGATCAGTACACAAATCCCACTTGGCTCACCAAATTTTGTTCTTCTAGGTTGAAGCGTTCGTTTACAGTAGCAGTTTATATATTTAGGTTTCTCTCTGTTCTCGCCTATATAGATAGATGAATTTGGAACTCGAAATCCAACATGGATAGTAGTAGCTCTTTGAAACTTGACAAAATAAAGGAGTTCTCAATTTTTTCTCTATGGTTTGTTTCCTCTTCAAGTAGCCCTAGGCACAGACTGTGGAAAAGCACTTTCATTGAGAGTGGTTGCCAAGCTTCTAAGAAATTACAAGTTTCCGAAACAACAGCAAATATTTTTTCACCCAATCTTGATGATACTTGGTGGCAATGATCAGTACAGAAATCCCACTTGGCTCACCAAATTTTGTTCTTCTAGGTTGAAACGTTCGTCTACAATAGCAGTTTTTATATTTAGGTTTCCCTCTGTTCTCTCCTGTATAGATAGATGAATTTGGAACTCTAAATCCAACATGGTTTGTAGTAGCTCTTTGAAACTTGACAAAATAAAGGAGTTCTCAGTTTTTTCCCTATGGATTGTTTCCTCTTCAAGTAGCCCTAGGCAAACACTGTGGAAAAGCACTTTCATTGAGAGGGGTTGCCAAGCTTCTAAGAAATAACGAGTTTCCGAAATACCAGCAAATACTTTTTCACCCAATCTTGATGATACTTGGTGGTAATGATCAGTACACAAATCCCACTTGGCTCACCAAATTTTGTTCTTCTACGTTGAAGCGTTCGTCTACAGTCGCAGTTTTTATATTTAGGTTTCCCTCTGTTCTCTCCTTTACAGATAGATGAATTTGGAACTCTAAATCCAACATGGTTTGTAGTAGCTCTTCGAAACTTGACAAAATAAAAGAGTTCTCAGTTTTGTTTCTATGGTTTGTTTCTTTTTCAATAAGCCCTAGGCACAGACTGTGGAAAAGCACTTTCATTGAGAGGGGTTGCCAAGCTTCTAAGAAATAACGAGTTTCCGAAATACCAGCAAATATTTTTTCACCGAATCTTCATGATACTTGTTGCTAATGATCAGTACACAAATCCCACTTGGCTCACCAAATTTTGTTCTTCTAAGTTGAGGCGTTCGTCTACAGTAGCAGTTTTTATATTTAGGTTTCTCTCTGTTCTCTCCTATATAGATAGATGAATTTGGAACTCTAATTCCAACATGGCTTGTAGTAGATCTTTGAAACTTGACAAAATAAAGGAGTTCTCAGTTTTGTCTCTATGGTTTGTTTCGTCTTCAAGTAGCCCAAGGCACAAACTGTGGAAGCACTTTCATTGAGATGGGTTGCCAAGCTTCTAAGAAATAACCAGTTTCCGAAATACCAGCAAATATTTTTTCACCCAATCTTGATGATACTTGGTGGAAATGATCAGTACAGAAATCCCACTAGGCTCACCAAATTTTGTTCTTCTAGGTTGAAGCGTTCGTCTACAGTAGCTGTTTTTATATTTAGGTTTCTCTCTGTTCTCTCCCATATAGATAGATGAATTTGGAACTCTAAATCCAACATGGGTTGTAGTAGCTCTTTGAAACTTGAAAAAATAAAGGAGTTCTCAGTTTTGTCTCTATGGTTTGATTCCTCTTCAAGTAGCCCTAGGCACAGACTGTGGAAAAGCACTTTCATTGAGAGGGGTTGCCAAGCTTCTGAGAAATTACGAATTTCCGAAATACCAGCAAATATTTTTTCATCCAATCTTGATGATACTTGGTGGTAAGGATCAGTACACAAATCCCACTTTGCTCACCAAATTTTGTTCTTCTAGGTTGAAGCGTTCGTCTACAGTAGCAGTTTTTATATTTAGGTTTCTCTCTGTTCTCTCCTGTATAGATAGATGAATATGGAACTCTAAATCCAACATGGATTTTAGTAGCTCTTTGAAACTTGACAAAATAAAGGAGTTCTCAGTTTTGTCTCTATGGTTTGTTTCCTCTTCAAGTAGCCCTAGGCACAGACTGTGGAAAAGCACTTTCATTGAGAGGGGTTGCCAATCTTCTAAGAAATAACGAGTTTCCGAAATACCAGCAAATATTTTTTCACCCAATCTTGAGATAATTAGTGGTAATGATCAGTACACAAATCCCACTTGGCTCACCAAATATTGTTCTTCTAGGTTGAAGCGTTCGTCTACAGTAGCAGTTTTTATATTTAGGTTTCACTCTGTTCTCTCATATATAGATAGATGAATTTGGAACTCTAAATCCAACATGGTTTGTAGTAGCTCTTTGAAACGTGACAAAATAAAGGACTTCTCTGTTTTGTCTCTATGGTTTGTTTCCTCTTCAAGTAGCCCTAGGCACAGACTGAGGAAAAGCACTTTCATTGAGAGGGGTTGCCAAGCTTCTAAGGAATTACGAGTTTCCGAAATACCAGCAAATATTTTTTCAACCAATCTTGATGATACTTGGTGGTTATGATCAGTACACAAATCCCACTTGGCTCACCAAATTTTGTTCTTCTAGGTTGAAGCGTTCGTCTACAGTAGCAGTTTTTATATTTAGGTTTCACTCTGTTCTCTCCTATATAGATAGATGAATTTGGAACTCTAAATCCAACATGGTTTGTAGTAGCTCTTTGAAACTTCACAAAATAAAGGAGTTCTCAGTTTTGTCGGTATGGTTTGTTTCCTCTTCTTGTAGCCCTAGGCACAGACTCTGGAAAAGCACTTTCATTGAGAGGGGTTGCCAGGCTTCTAAGAAATTACAAGTTTCCGAAATACCAGCCATATTTTTTCACCCAATCTTGATGATACTTGGTGGTAATGATCAGTACACAAATCCCACTAGGCTCACCAAATTTTGTTCTTCTAGGTTGAAGCGTTCGTCTACAGTAGCTGTTTTTATATTTAGGTTTCTCTCTGTTCTCTCCCATATAGATAGATGAATTTGGAACTCTAAATCCAACATGGGTTGTAGTAGCTCTTTGAAACTTGAAAAAATAAAGGAGTTCTCAGTTTTCTCTCTATGGTTTGATTCATCTTCAAGTAGCCCTAGGCACAGACTGTGGAAAAGCACTTTCATTGAGAGGGGTTGCCAAGCTTCTAAGAAATAACGAGTTTCCGAAATACCAGCAAAAATTTTTTCAACCTATCTTGATGATACTTGGTGGTAATGATCAGTATACAGATCCCACTTGGCTCACCAAATTTTGTTCTTCTAGGTTGAAGCGTTCGTCTACAGTAGCAGTTTTTATATTTAGGTTTCACTCTGTTCTCTCATATATAGATAGATTTATTAGGAACTCTAAATCCAACAGGGTTTATAGTAGCTCTTTGAAACTTGACAAAATAAAGGAGTTCTCAGTTTTCTCTCTATGGTTTGTTTCCTCTTCAAGTAGCCCTAGGAACAGAATGTGGAAAAGCACTTTCATTTAGAGGGGTTGCCAAGCTTCTATGAAATAACAAGTTTCTGAAGTACCAGCAAATATATTTTCACCCAATCTTGATGACACTTGGTGGTAATGATCAGTACACAAATCCCACTTGGCTCACCAAATTTTGTTCTTCTAGGTTGAAGCGTTCGTCTACAGTAGCAGTTTTTATATTTAGGTTTCACTCTGTTCTCTCTTATATAGATAGATGAATTTGGAACACTAAATCCAACATGGTTTGTAGTAGCTCTTTGGAACTTGACAAAATAAAGGTTTTCTCAATTTTGTCTCTATGGTTTGTTTCCTCTTCAAGTAGCCCTAGGCACAGACTGTGGAAAAGCACTTTCACTGAGCGTGGTTGCCAATTTCTAAGAAATTACAAGTTTCCGAAACACCAGCAAATATTTTTTCACCCAATCTTGATGATACTAGGTGGTAATGATCAGTACACAAATCCCACTTGGCTCACCAAATTTTGTTCTTCTAGGTTGAAGCGTTCGTTTACAGTAGCAGTTTTTATATTTAGGTTTCTCTCTGTTCTCTCCTATATACATAGATGAATTTAGAACTCTAAATCCAACATGGATAGTAGTAGCTCTTTGAAACTTGACAAAATAAAGAAGTTCTCAGTTTTCTCTCTATGGTTTGTTTCCTCTTCAAGTAGCCCAAGGCACAGAATGTGGAAAAGCATTTTCATTTAGTGGGGTTGCCAAGCTTCTAAGAAATAACGAGTTTCCAAAATACCAGCAAATATTTTTTCACCCAATCTTGATGATACTTGGTGGTAATGATCAGTACACAAATCCCACTTGGCTCACCAAATTTTGTTCTTCAAGGTTGAAGCGTTCGTCTACAGTAGGAGTTTTTATATTTAGGTTTCACTCTGTTCTCTCATATATAGATAGATGAATTTGGAACACTAAATCCAACATGGTTTGTAGTAGCTCTTTGGAACTTGACAAAATAAAGGTTTTCTCAGTTTTGTCTCTATGGTTTGTTTCCTCTTCAAGTAGCCCTAGGCACAGACTGTGGAAAAGGACTTTCACGGAGCGTGGTTGCCAATTTCTAAGAAATTACACGTTTCCGAAACACCAGCAAATATTTTTTCTGAAAATCTTGATGATACTAGGTGGTAATGATCAGTACACAAATCCCACTTGGCTCACCAAATTTTGTTCTTCTAGGTTGAAGCGTTCGTTTACAGTAGCAGTTTATATATTTAGGTTTCTCTCTGTTCTCGCCTATATAGATAGATGAATTTGGAACTCTAAATCCAACATGGATAGTAGTAGCTCTTTGAAACTTGACAAAATAAAGGAGTTCTCAGTTTTGTCTCTATGGTTTGTTTCCTCTTCAAGTAGCCCTAGGCACAGACTGTGGAAAAGCACTTTCATTGAGAGTGGTTGCCAAGCTTCTAAGAAATTACAAGTTTCCGAAACAACAGCAAATATTTTTTCACCCAATCTTGATGATACTTGGTGGCAATGATCACTACAGAAATCCCACTTGGCTCACCAAATTTTGTTCTTCTAGGTTGAAACGTTCGTCTACAATAGCAGTTTTTATATTTAGGTTTCCCTCTGTTCTCTCCTGTATAGATAGATGAATTTGGAACTCTAAATCCAACATGGTTTGTAGTAGCTCTTTGAAACTTGACAAAATAAAGGAGTTCTCAGTTTTTTCCCTATGGATTGTTTCCTCTTCAAGTAGCCCTAGGCAAACACTGTGGAAAAGCACTTTCATTGAGAGGGGTTGCCAAGCTTCTAAGAAATAACGAGTTTCCGAAATACCAGCAAATACTTTTTCACCCAATCTTGATGATACTTGGTGGTAATGATCAGTACACAAATCCCACTTGGCTCACCAAATTTTGTTCTTCTATGTTGAAGCGTTCGTCTACAGTCGCAGTTTTTATATTTAGGTTTCCCTCTGTTCTCTCCTTTACAGATAGATGAATTTTAACTCTAAATCCAACATGGTTTGTAGTAGCTCTTCGAAACTTGACAAAATAAAAGAGTTCTCAGTTTTGTTTCTATGGTTTGTTTCTTTTTCAATAAGCCCTAGGCACAGACTGTGGAAAAGCACTTTCATTGAGAGGGGTTGCCAAGCTTCTAAGAAATAACGAGTTTCCGAAATACCAGCAAATATTTTTTCACCGAATCTTCATGATACTTGTTGCTAATGATCAGTACACAAATCCCACTTGGCTCACCAAATATTGTTCTTCTAAGTTGAGGCGTTCGTCTACAGTAGCAGTTTTTATATTTAGGTTTCTCTCTGTTCTCTCCTATATAGATAGATGAATTTGGAACTCTAATTCCAACATGGATTGTAGTAGCTCTTTGAAACTTGACAAAATAAAGGAGTTCTCAGTTTTGTCTCTATGGTTTGTTTCGTCTTCAAGTAGCCCAAGGCACAGACTGTGGAAGCACTTTCATTGAGATGGGTTGCCAAGCTTCTAAGAAATAACCAGTTTCCGAAATACCAGCAAATATTTTTTCACCCAATCTTGATGATACTTGGTGGAAATGATCAGTACAGAAATCCCACTAGGCTCACCAAATTTTGTTCTTCTAGGTTGAAGCGTTCGTCTACAGTAGCTGTTTTTATATTTAGGTTTCTCTCTGTTCTCTCCCATATAGATAGATGAATTTGGAACTCTAAATCCAACATGGGTTGTAGTAGCTCTTTGAAAGTTGAAAAAATAAAGGAGTTCTCAGTTTTGTCTCTATGGTTTGATTCCTCTTCAAGTAGCCCTAGGCACAGACTGTGGAAAAGCACTTTCATTGAGAGGGGTTGCCAAGCTTCTGAGAAATTACGAATTTCCGAAATACCAGCAAATATTTTTTCACCCAATCTTGATGATACTTGGTGGTAAGGATCAGTACACAAATCCCACTTTGCTCACCAAATTTTGTTCTTCTAGGTTGAAGCGTTCGTCTACAGTAGCAGTTTTTATATTTAGGTTTCTCTCTGTTCTCTCCTATATAGATAGATGAATTTGGAACTCTAAATCCAACATGGTTTGTAGTAGCTCTTTGAAACTTGACAAAATAAAGTAGTTCTCAGTTTTGTCTCTATGGTTTGTTTCCTCTTCAATAGCTCTAGGCACAGACTGTGGAAAAGCACTTTCATTGAAAGGGGTGGCCAAGCTTCCAAGAATTCATGAGTTTCCAAATACCAGCAAATATTTTTTACCCCATCTTGATGATACTTGGTGTTAATGATCGGTACACAAATCCCACTTGGCTCACCAAATTTTGTTCTTCTAGTTTGAAGCGTTCTTTTACAGTAGCAGTTTATAATTTTAGGTTTCACTCTGTTCTCTCCTATATAGATAGTTGAATTTGGAACTCTAAATGCAACATGGTTTTTAGTAACTCTTTGAAACTTGACAAAAAAAAAAGTAGTTCTCAGTTTTGTCTCTATGATTTGTTTCCTCTTCAAGTAGCCCTAGGCATAGACAGTGGAAAAGCACTTTCATTGAAAGGGGTTGCCAAGCATTTAAGAAATAACGAATTTCCGAAATAGCAGCTAATATTTTTTCACCCAATCTTGATGATACGTTTTGGTAATGACAAGTACACAAATCCCACTTGGCTCACCAAATTTTGTTCTTCTAGGTTGAAGCGTTCGTCTACAGTGGCAGTTTTTATATTTAGGTTTCCCACTTTCTCTCATATATAGATAGATGAATTTGGAACTCTAAATCCAACATGGTTTGTAGTAGCTCTTTGAAACTTGACAAAATAAAGGAGTTCTCAGTTTTGTCTCTATGGTTTGTTTAATCTTCAACGAGCCCTAGGCACAGACTCTGGAAAAGCACTTTCATTGAGAGGGGTTGCCAAGCTTCTAAGAAATAATGAGTTTCCGAAATACCAGCAAATATTTTTTCACCCAATCTTGATGATACTTGGTGGTAATGATCAGTACACAAATCCCACTTGGCTCAGCAAATTTTGTTCTTCTAGGTTGAAGCGTTCGTTTACAGTAGCAGTTTATATTTTTAGGTTTCCCTCTGTTCTCTCCTATATAGATAGATGAATTTGGAACTCTAAATCCAGCATGGTTTTTAGTAGCTCTTTGAAACTTGAGAAAATAAAGGAGTTCTCAGTTTTGTCTCTATGGCTTGTTTCCTCTTCAAGTAGCCCTGGGCACAGACTGTGAAAAGAACTTTCATTGAATGGGGTTGCCAAGCATCTAAGAAATAACGAGTTTCCGAAATACCAGCAAATATTTTTTCACAGAATCTTGATGATACTTGGTGGTAATGATCAGTACACAAATCCCACTTGGCTCACCAAATTTTGTTCTTCTAAGTTGAAGCGTCGTCTACAGTTGCAGTTTTTATATTTAGGTTTCTCTCTGTTCTCTCCTATATAGATAGATGAATTTGGAACTCTAATTCCAACATGGATTGTAGTAGCTCTTTGAAACTTGACAAAATAAAGGAGTTCTCAGTTTTGTCTCTAGCTTTGTTTCGTCTTCAAGTAGCCCAAGGCACAGACTGTGGAAGCACTTTCATTGAGATGGGTTGCCAAGCTTCTAAGAAATAACGAGTTTCCGAAATACCAGCAAATATTTTTTCACCCAATCTTGATGATACTAGGTGGTAATGATCAGTACACAAATCCCACTTTGCTCACCATATTTTGTTCTTCTAGGTTGAAGCATTCGTCTACAGTAGCAGTTTTTATATTTAGGTTTCCCTCTGTTCTCTCCTATTTAGACAGATGAATTTGGAACTCTAAATCCAACATGGTTTTTAGTAGCACTTTGAAATTTGACAAAATAAAGGAGTTCTCAGTTTTGTCTCTATGATTTGTTTCCTCTTCAAGTAGCCCTAGGCACAGACTGTGGAAAAGCACTTTCATTGAGAGGGGTTGCCAAGCTTCTAAGAAATTACGAGTTTCCGAAATACCAGCAAATATTTTTCAGCCAATCTTGATGATACTTGTTGCTGAAGATCAGTACACAAATCCCACTTGGCTCACCAAATTCTGTTCTTCTAGATTGAAGCGTTCGTCTACAGTAGCAGTTTTTATATTTAGGTTTCCCTCTGTTCTCTCCTATATAGATAGATGAATTTGGAACTCTAAATCCAACATGGTTTGTAGTAGCTCTTTGAAACTTGACAAAATAAAGGAGTTCTCAGTTTTGTCTCTATGGTTGTTTCCTCTTTAAGTAGCCCTAGGCACAGACTGAGGAAAAGCACTTTCATTGAGAGGGGTTGCCAAGCTTCTGAGAAATTACGAATTTCCGAAATACCAGCAAATATTTTTTCACCCAATCTTGATGATACTTGGTGGTAAGGATCAGTACACAAATCCCACTTTGCTCACCAAATTTTGTTCTTCTAGGTTGAAGCGTTCGTCTACAGTAGCAGTTTTTATATTTAGGTTTCTCTCTGTTCTCTCCTGTATAGATAGATGAATATGGAACTCTAAATCCAACATGGATTTTAGTAGCTCTTTGAAACTTGACAAAATAAAGGAGTTCTCAGTTTTGTCTCTATGGTTTGTTTCCTCTTCAAGTAGCCCCTAGGCACAGACTGTGGAAAAGCACTTTCATTGAGAGGGGTTGCCGAGCTTCTACGCAATAACGAGTTTCCGAAATAGCAGCAAATATTTTTTCACCCAGTCTTGATGGTACTAGGTGGTAATTATCAGTACACAAATCCCACTTGGCTCACCAAATTTTGTTCTTCTAGGTTGAAGCGTTCGTCTACAGTAGCAGTTTTTATAATTAGGTTTCCCTCTGTTCTCTCCTATATAGATAGAAAAATTTGGAAATCTAAATCCAACATGGTTTGTAGTAGCTCTTTGAAACTTGACAAAATAAAGGAGTTCTCAGTTTTGTCTCTATGGTTTGTTTCCTCTTTATGTAGCCCTAGGCACAAACTGTGGAAAAGCACTTTCATTGAGAGGGGTTGCCAAGCTTCTAAGAAATAACGAGTTTCCGAAATACCAGCAAATATTTCTTCACCCAATCTTGATGATACTTGGTGGTAATGATCAGTACACAAATCCCACATGGCAGAGCAACTTTTGTTCTTCTAGGTTTAAGCGTTCGTCTACAGTAGCAGTTTTTATATTTAGGTTTCACTCTGTTCTCTCCTATATAGATAGATGAATTTGGAACTCTAAATCCAACATGGTTTGTAGTAGCTCTTTGAAACTTGACAAAATAAAGTAGTTCTCAGTTTTGTCTCTATGGTTTGTTTCCTCTTCAATAGCTCTAGGCACAGACTGTGGAAAAGCACTTTCATTGAAAGGGGTGGCCAAGCTTCCAAGAATTCATGAGTTTCCGAAATACCAGCAAATATTTTTTTACCCCATCTTGATGATACTTGGTGTTAATGATCGGTACACAAATCCCACTTGGCTCACCAAATTTTGTTCTTCTAGTTTGAAGCGTTCTTTTACAGTAGCAGTTTATAATTTTAGGTTTCACTCTGTTCTCTCCTATATAGATAGTTGAATTTGGAACTCTAAATGCAACATGGTTTTTAGTAACTCTTTGAAACTTGACAAAAAAAAGTAGTTCTCAGTTTTGTCTCTATGATTTGTTTCCTCTTCAAGTAGCCCTAGGCATAGACAGTGGAAAAGCACTTTCATTGAAAGGGGTTGCCAAGCATTTAAGAAATAACGAGTTTCCGAAATAGCAGCTAATATTTTTTCACCCAATCTTGATGATACGTTTTGGTAATGACAAGTACACAAATCCCACTTTACTCACCAAATTTTGTTCTTCTAGGTTGAAGCGTTCGTCTACAGTGGCAGTTTTTATATTTAGGTTTCCCACTTTCTCTCATATATAGATAGATGAATTTGGAACTCTAAATCCAACATGGTTTGTAGTAGCTCTTTGAAACTTGACAAAATAAAGGAGTTCTCAGTTTTGTCTCTATGGTTTGTTTAATCTTCAACGAGCCCTAGGCACAGACTCTGGAAAAGCACTTTCATTGAGAGGGGTTGCCAAGCTTCTAAGAAATAATGAGTTTCCGAAATACCAGCAAATATTTTTTCACCCAATCTTGATGATACTTGGTGGTAATGATCAGTACACAAATCCCACTTGGCTCAGCAAATTTTGTTCTTCTAGGTTGAAGCGTTCGTTTACAGTAGCAGTTTATATTTTTAGGTTTCCCTCTGTTCTCTCCTATATAGATAGATGAATTTGGAACTCTAAATCCAGCATGGTTTTTAGTATCTCTTTGAAACTTGAGAAAATAAAGGAGTTCTCAGTTTTGTCTCTATGGTTTGTTTCCTCTTCAAGTAGCCCTGGGCACAGACTGTGGAAAAGAACTTTCATTGAATGGGGTTTCCAAGCATCTAAGAAATAACGAGTTTCCGAAATACCTGCAAATATTTTTTCACCCAATCTTGATGATACTTGGTGGTAATGATCAGTACACAAATCCCACATGGCTCACCAAATTTTGTTCTTCTAGTTTGAAGCTTTCGTCTACAGTAGCAATTTTTATATTTAGGATTCCCTCTGTTCTCTCCTATATAGATAGATGAATTTGGAACTCTAAATACAACATGGTTTGTAGTAGCTCTTTGAAACTTGAAAAAATAAAGGAGTTCTCAGTTTTGTCACTATGGTTTGTTTCCTCTTCAAGTAGCCCTAGGCACAGATTGTGGAAAAGCACTTTCATTGAAAGGGGTTGGCAAGCTTCTAAGAAATAACGAGTTTCCGAAATACCAGAAAATATTTTTTCACCCAATCTTGATGAAACTTGGTCGTAATGATCAGTACACAAATCCCACTTTGCTCACCAAATTTTGTTCTTCTAGTTTGAAGCGTTCGTCTACAGTAGCAGTTTTCATATTTAGGTTTCCTCTCTTCTCTCCTATATAGATAGATGAATTTGGAACTCTAAATAAAACATGGTTTGTAGTAGCTCTTTGAAACTAGACAAAATAAAGGAGTTCTTAGTTTTTTCTCTATGGTGTGTTTAAACTTCAAGGAGCCCTAGGCCCAGACTGTGGAAAAGCACTTTCATTGAGAGGGGTTGCCAAGCTTCTAAGAAATAAAGATTTTGAAAAACCAGCAAATATCTTTTCAGCCAATATTGATGATACGTGGTGGTAATGACAAGTACACAAGTCCCACCTGGCTCACCAAATTTTGTTCTTCTAGGTTGAAGTGTTCGTCTACAGTAGCAGTTTTAATATTTAGGTTTCCCTCTGTTCTCTCCTATATAGATAGATAAATTTGGAACTCTAAATCCAACATGGTTTGTAGTAGCACTTTGAAACTTGACAAAAAAAAGTAGTTCTCAGTTTTGTCTCTATGGTTTGTTTCCTCTTCAAGTATCCCTAAGCAGAGACTGTGGAAAAGCACATTCATTGAAAGGGGTTGCCAAGATTCCAAGAAATTACGAGTTTCCGAAATTGAAGCAAATATTTTTTCACCAAATCTGGATGATACGTGGTGGTAAATACAAGTACACAATTCCCACCTGGCTCACCAAATTTTGTTCTTTTAGGTTGAAGCTTTCGTCTACAGTAGCAGTTTTTATGTTTACTTTTCACTCTGTTCTCTCCTATATAGATAGATGAATTTGGAACTCTAAATCCAAAATGGTTTGTAGTAGCTCTTTGAAACTTGACAAAATAAAGGAGTTCTCAGTTTTGTCTGTATGGTTTGTTTTCTTTTCAAGTAGCCCTAGGCACAGACTGAGGAAAAGCAATTTAATTGAGAGGTGTTTCGAAGCTTCTAAGAAATAACGAGTTTCCGAAATACCAGCAAATATTTTTTTCCCCCAATCTTGATGATACTTGGTGGTAATGATCAGTACAAAAATCCCACTGGGCTCACCAAATTTTGTTCTTCTAGGTTGAAGCGTTCGTCTACAGTGGCAGTTTTTATATTTAGGTTTCCCTCTGTTCTCTCCTATATAGATAGATGAATTTGGAACTCTAAATCCAACATGGTTTGCAGTAGCTCTTTGAAACGTGACAAAATAAAGGAGTTTTCAGTTTTGTCTCTGTGGTTTATTTCCTCTTCAAGTAGCCCTAGGCACCAACTGTGGAAAAGCACTTTCATTGAGAGGGGTTGCCAAGCTTCTAAGAATTAACGAGTTTCCAAAATAACAGCAAATATTTTTTCACCCCATCATGATGATACTTGGTGGTCATGATCAGTACACAAATCCCACTTGGCTCACCAAATTTTGTTCTTCTACTTTGAAGCTTTCGTCTACAGTAGCAATTTTTATATTTACGTTTCCCTCTGTTCTCTCCTATATAGATATATGAATTTGGAACTCTAAGTCCAACATGGTTTGTAGTTGCTCTTTGAAACTTGAAAAAATAATGGAGTTCTCAGTTTTGTCTCTATGGTTTGTTTCCTCTTCAAGTAGCCCTAGGCACAGACTGTGGAAAAGCACTTTTATTGAAAGGGGTTGGCAAGCTTCTAAGAAATAACGAGTTTCCGAAATACCAGCAAATATTTTTTCACCCAATCTTGATGATACTTGGTCGTAATGATCAGTACACAAGTCCCACTTGGCTCACCAAATTTTATTCTTCTAGTTTGAAGCGTTCGTCTACAGTAGCAGTTTTTATATTTAGGTTTCCCTCTGTTCTCTCCTATATAGATAGATGAATTTGGAACTCTAAATAAACATGGTTTGTAGTAGCTCTTTGAAACTTGACAAAATAAATGAGTTCTTAGTTTTGTCTCTATGGTTTGTTTAAACTTCAAGGAGCCCTAGGCACAGACTGTGGAAAAGCACTTTCATTGAGAGGGGTTGCCAAGCTTCTAAGAAATAAGGACTTTCCAAAACCAGCAAATATCTTTTCACCCAATATTGATGATAAGTGGTGGTAATGACAAGTACACAAATCCCAACAGGCTCACCAAATTTTGTTTTTCTAGGTTGTAGCGTTCGTCTACAATAGCAGTTTTAATATTTAGGTTTCCCTTTGTTCTCTCCTATATAGACAGATAAATTTGGAACTTTAAATCCAACATGGTTTGTAGTAGCTCTATGAAACTTGACAAAAAAAAGTAGTTCTCAGTTTTTTCTCTATGGTTTGTTTCCTCTTCAAGTATCCCTAAGCAGAGACTGTGGAAAAGCACATTCATTGAAAGGGGTTGCCAAGATTCCAAGAAATTATGAGTTTCCGAAATTCCAGCAAATATTTTTTCACCCAATCTGGATGGTACGTGGTGGTAATAAAAGCACACAAATCCCACTTGGCTCACCAAATTTTGTTCTTCTAGGTTGAAGCTTTCGTCCACAGTAGCAGTTTTTATATTTAGGTTTCCCTCTGTTCTCTCCTATATAGATAGATGAATTTGGAACTCTAAATCCAAAATGGTTTGTAGTAGCTCTTTGAAACTTGAGAAAATAAAGGAGTTCTCAGTTTTGTCTCTATGGTTTGTTTCCTCTTCAAGTAGCCCTATTTACAGACTGTGGAAAAGAACTTTCATTGAATGGGGTTGCCAAGCATCTAAGAAATAACTAGTTTCAGAAATACCAGCAAATATTTTTTCACCCAATCTTGATGATACTTGGTGGTAATGATCAGTACACAAATCCCACTTGGCAGAGCAACTTTTGTTCTTCTAGGTTTAAGCGTTCGTCTACAGTAGCAGTTTCTATATTTAGGTTTCACTCTGTACTCTCCTATAAGATAGCTGAATTTGGAACTCTAAATTCAACATGGTTTGTAGTAGCTCTTTGAAACTTGACAAAATATAGTAGCTCTCAGTTTTTTCTCTATGCTTTGTTTCCTCTTCAAGTAGCTCTAGGCACAGACTGTGGAAAATCACTCTCATTGAAAGGGGTGGCCAAGCTTCCAAAAAATAACGAGTTTCCGAAATACCAGCAAATATTTTTTCACCCAATCTTGATGATACGTTTTGGGAATGACAAGTATACAAATCCCACTTGGCTCACCAAATTTTGTTCTTCTAGGTTGAAGCGTCCGTCTACAGTAGCAGTTTTTATATTTAGGTTTCCCTTTTTCTCTCCTATAGAGATAGATGAATTTGGAACTCTAAATCCAACATGGTTTGTAGTAGCTCTTTGAAACTTGACAAAATAAAGGAGTTCTCAGTTTTGTATCTAGGGTTTGTTTCCATTTCAAGAAGCTCTAGGCACAGACTGTGGAAAAGCACTTTCATTGAGAGGGGTTGCAAAGCTTCTAAGAAATAACGAGTTTCCGAAAAACCAGCAAATATTTTTTCACCCAATCTTGATGATTCTTGGTGGAAATGATCAGTACACAAATCCCACTTGGCTCACCGAATTTTGTTCTTCTAGGGTGAAGAGTTCGTCTACAGTAGCAGTTTTTCTATTTAGGTTTGCCTCTGTACTCTCCTATATAGATAGATGGATTTGGACTCTAAATCCAACATGGTTTGTAGTAGCTCTTTGAAACTTGACAAAATAACGGAGTTCTCTGTTTTGTCTCTCTGATTTGTTTCCTTTTCAAGTAGCTCTAGGCACAGACTGTGGAAAAGCACTTTCATTGAGAGGGGTTGCCAAGCTTCTAAGAAATAACGAGGTTCCGAAATACCAGCAAATATTTTTTCACCCAATCTTGATGATACTTGGTGGTAATAATCAGTACAAAAATCCCACATGGCTCACCAAATTTTGTTCTTCTATGTTGAAGTGTTTGTCTACAGTAGCAGTTTTTATATTTAGGTTTCCCTCTGTTCTCTCCTATATAGATAGAAGAATTTGGAAATCTAAATCCAACATGGTTTGTAGTAGCTCTTTGAAACTTGACAAAATAAAGGAGTTCTCAGTTTTGTCTCTATGGTTTGTTTCCTCTTCATGTAGCCGTAGGCACAGACTGTGGAAAAGCACTTTCATTGAGAGGGGTTGCCAAGCTTCTAAGAAATAACGAGTTTCCGAAATACCAGCAAATATTTTTTCACCCAATCTTGATGATACTTGGTGGTAATGATCAGTACACAAATCCCACTTGGCTCACCAAATTTTGTTCTTCTAGGTTGAAGCTTTCGTCTACAGTAGCAGTTTTTATATTTAGGTTTCACCATGTTCTCTCCTATATAGATAGATGAATTTGGAACTCTTAATCCAACATGGTTTGTAGTAGCTCTTTGAAACTTGACAAAATAAAGTAGTTCTCAGTTTTGTCTCTATGGTTTGTTTCCTCTTCAATAGCTCTAGGCACAGACTGTGGAAAAGCACTTTCATTGAAAGGGGTGGCCAAGCTTCCAAGAATTCATGAGTTTTCGAAATACCAGCAAATATTTTTTCACCCCATCTTGATGATACTTGGTGTTAATGATCGGTACACAAATCCCACTTGGCTTACCAAATTTTGTTCTTCTAGTTTGAAGCATTCGTTTACAGTAGCAGTTTATAATTTTAGGTTTCACTCTGTTCTCTCCTATATAGATAGTTGAATTTGGAACTCTAAATGCAACATGGTTTTTAGTAACTCTTTGAAACTTGACAAAAAAAAAGTAGTTCTCAGTTTTGTCTCTATGATTTGTTTCCTCTTCAAGTAGCCCTAGGCACAGACTGTGGAAAAGCACTTTCATTGAAAGGGGTTGCCAAGCATCTAAGAAATAACGAGTTTCCGAAATACCAGCTAATATTTTTTCACCCAATCTTGATGATACGTTTTGGGAATGACAAATATACAAATCCCACTTGGCTCACCAAATTTTTTTCTTCTAGGTTGAAGCGTTCGTCTACAGTAGCAGTTTTTATATTTAGGTTTCCCACTTTCTCTCCTATATAGACATATGAATTTGGAACTCTAAATCCAACATGGTTTGTAGTAGCTCTTTGAAACTTGAGAAAATAAAGGAGTTCTCAGTTTTGTCTCTATGGTTTGTTTCCTCTTCAAGTAGCCCTATTCACAGACTGTGGAAAAGAACTTTCATTGAATGGGGTTGCCAAGCATCTAAGAAATAACTAGTTTCAGAAATACCAGCAAATATTTTTTCACCCAATCTTGATGATACTTGGTGGTAATGATCAGTACACAAATCCCACGTGGCAGAGCAACTTTTGTTCTTCTAGGTTTAAGCGTTCGTCTACAGTAGCAGTTTCTATATTTAGGTTTCACTCTGTACTCTCCTATAAGATAGCTGAATTTGGAACTCTAAATTCAACATGGTTTGTAGTAGCTCTTTGAAACTTGACAAAATATAGTAGCTCTCAGTTTTTTCTCTATGCTTTGTTTCCTCTTCAAGTAGCTCTAGGCACAGACTGTGGAAAATCACTCTCATTGAAAGGGGTGGCCAAGCTTCCAAAAAATAACGAGTTTCCGAAATACCAGCAAATATTTTTTCACCCAATCTTGATGATACGTTTTGGGAATGACAAGTATACAAATCCCACTTGGCTCACCAAATTTTGTTCTTCTAGGTTGAAGCGTCCGTCTACAGTAGCAGTTTTTATATTTAGGTTTCCCTTTTTCTCTCCTATAGAGATAGATGAATTTGGAACTCTAAATCCAACATGGTTTGTAGTAGCTCTTTGAAACTTGACAAAATAAAGGAGTTCTCAGTTTTGTATCTAGGGTTTGTTTCCATTTCAAGAAGCTCTAGGCACAGACTGTGGAAAAGCACTTTCATTGAGAGGGGTTGCAAAGCTTCTAAGAAATAACGAGTTTCCGAAAAACCAGCAAATATTTTTTCACCCAATCTTGATGATTCTTGGTGGAAATGATCAGTACACAAATCCCACTTGGCTCACCGAATTTTGTTCTTCTAGGGTGAAGAGTTCGTCTACAGTAGCAGTTTTTCTATTTAGGTTTCCCTCTGTACTCTCCTATATAGATAGAAGGATTTGGACTCTAAATCCAACATGGTTTGTAGTAGCTCTTTGAAACTTGACAAAATAACGGAGTTCTCTGTTTTGTCTCTCTGATTTGTTTCCTTTTCAAGTAGTTCTAGGCACAGACTGTGGAAAAGCACTTTCATTGAGAGGGGTTGCCAAGCTTCTAAGAAATAACGAGGTTCCGAAATACCAGAAAATATTTTTTCACCCAATCTTGATGATACTTGGTGGTAATAATCAGTACAAAAATCCCACATGGCTCACCAAATTTTGTTCTTCTATGTTGAAGTGTTTGTCTACAGTAGCAGTTTTTATATTTAGGTTTCCCTCTGTTCTCTCCTATATAGATAGAAGAATTTGGAAATCTAAATCCAACATGGTTTGTAGTAGCTCTTTGAAACTTGACAAAATAAAGGAGTTCTCAGTTTTGTCTCTATGGTTTGTTTCCTCTTCATGTAGCCGTAGGCACAGACTGTGGAAAAGCACTTTCATTGAGAGGGGTTGCCAAGCTTCTAAGAAATAACGAGTTTCCGAAATACCAGCAAATATTTTTTCACCCAATCTTGATGATACTTGGTGGTAATGATCAGTACACAAATCCCACTTGGCTCACCAAATTTTGTTCTTCTAGGTTGAAGCTTTCGTCTACAGTAGCAGTTTTTATATTTAGGTTTCACCATGTTCTCTCCTATATAGATAGATGAATTTGGAACTCTTAATCCAACATGGTTTGTAGTAGCTCTTTGAAACTTGACAAAATAAAGTAGTTCTCAGTTTTGTCTCTATGGTTTGTTTCCTCTTCAATAGCTCTAGGCACAGACTGTGGAAAAGCACTTTCATTGAAAGGGGTGGCCAAGCTTCCAAGAATTCATGAGTTTTCGAAATACCAGCAAATATTTTTTCACCCCATCTTGATGATACTTGGTGTTAATGATCGGTACACAAATCCCACTTGGCTTACCAAATTTTGTTCTTCTAGTTTGAAGCATTCGTTTACAGTAGCAGTTTATAATTTTAGGTTTCACTCTGTTCTCTCCTATATAGATAGTTGAATTTGGAACTCTAAATGCAACATGGTTTTTAGTAACTCTTTGAAACTTGACAAAAAAAAAGTAGTTCTCAGTTTTGGTTCTATGATTTGTTTCCTCTTCAAGTAGCCCTAGGCACAGACTGTGGAAAAGCACTTTCATTGAAAGGGGTTGCCAAGCATCTAAGAAATAACGAGTTTCCGAAATACCAGCTAATATTTTTTCACCCAATCTTGATGATACGTTTTGGGAATGACAAATATACAAATCCCACTTGGCTCACCAAATTTTTTTCTTCTAGGTTGAAGCGTTCGTCTACAGTAGCAGTTTTTATATTTAGGTTTCCCACTTTCTCTCCTATATAGACATATGAATTTGGAACTCTAAATCCAACATGGTTTGTAGTAGCTCTTTGAAACTTGACAAAATAATGGAGTACTCAGTTTTGTCTCTATGGTTTGTTTAATCTTCAATGAGCCCTAGGCACAGACTCTGGAAAAGAACTTTCATTGAGAGGGTTTGCCAAGCTTCTAAGAAATAACGAGTTTCCGAAATACCAGCAAATATTTTTTCACCCAATCTTGATGATACTTGGTGGTAATGATCAGTACACAAATCCCACTTGGCTCACCAAATTTTGTTCTTCTAGGTTGAAGCGTTCGTTTACAGTAGCAGTTTATAATTTTAGGTTTCCCTCTGTTCTCTCCTATATAGATAGATGAATTTGGAACTCTAAATCCAACATGGTTTGTAGTAGCTCTTTGAAATTTGACAGAATAAAGGGGTTCTCAGTTTTGTCTCTATGGTTTGTTTTCTCTTCAAGTAGCCCTAGGCACAGACTCTGGAAAAGCACTTTCATTGAGAGGGGTTGCCAAGCTTCTAAGCAATAATGAGTTTCCGAAATAGCAGCAAATATTTTTTCACCCAATCTTGATGATACTTGGTGGTAATGATCAGTACACAAGTCCCACTTGGCTCACCAAATTTTGTTCTTCTAGGTTGAAGCGTTCGTCTACAGTAGAAGTTTTTATATTTAGGTTTCCCTCTGTTCTCTCCTATATAGATAGATGAATTTGGAACTCTAAATAAACATGATTTGTAGTAGCTCTTTGAAACTTGACAAAATAAATGAGTTATTAGTTTTGTCTCTATGGTTTGTTTAAACTTCAAGGAGCCCTAGGCACAGACTGTGGAAAAGCACTTTCATTGAGAGGGGTTGCCAAGCTTCTAAGAAATAAGGATTTTCCAAAACCAGCAAATATCTTTTCACCCAATATTGATGATAAGTGGTGGTAATGACAAGTACAAAAATCCCAACAGGCTCACCAAATTTTGTTTTTCTAGGTTGTAGCGTTCATCTACAATAGCAGTTTTAATATTTAGGTTTCCCTCTGTTCTCTCCTATATAGACAGATAAATTTGGAACTCTAAATCCAACATGGTTTTTAGTAGCTCTATGAAACTTGACAAAAAAAAGTAGTTCTCAGTTATTTCTCTATGGTTTGTTTCCTCTTCAAGTATCCCTAAGCAGAGACTGTGGAAAAGCACATTCATTGAAAGGGGTTGCCAAGATTCCAAGAAATTACGAGTTTCCGAAATTCCAGCAAATATTTTTTCACCCAATCTGGATGGTACGTGGTGGTAATAAAAGCACACAAATCCCACTTTGCTCACCAAATTTTGTTCTTCTAGGTTGAAGCTTTCGTCCACAGTAGCAGTTTTTATATTTAGGTTTCCCTCTGTTCTCTCCTATAGAGATAGATGAATTTGGAACTCTAAATACAACATGGTTTGTAGTAGCTCTTTGAAACTTGACAAAATAAAGGAGTTCTCAGTTTTGTCTGTATGGTTTGTTTTCTTTTCAAGTAGCCCTAGGCACAGACTGTGGAAAAGAACTTTCATTGACTGGGGTTGCCAAGCATCTAAGAAATAACGAGTTTCCGAAATACCAGCAAATATTTTTTCACCCAATCTTGATGATACTTGGTGGTAATGATCAGTACACAAATCCCACTTGGCTCACCAAATTTTGTTCTTCTAGGTTGAAGCGTTCGTCTACAGTAGCAGTTTTTATATTTAGGTTTCCCTCTGTTCTCTCCTATATAGATAGATGAATTTGGAACTCTAAATCCTACATGGTTTGCAGTAGCTCTTTGAAACTTGAAAAAATAAAGGAGTTTTCAGTTTTGTCTCTGTGGTTTATTTCCTCTTCAAGTAGCCCCAGGCACCGACTGTGGAAAAGCACTTTCATTGAGAGGGGTTGCCAAGCTTCTAAGAATTAACGAGTTTCCAAAATAACAGCTAATATTTTTTCACCCCATCTTGATGATACTTGGTGGTCATGATCAGTACACAAATCCCACTTGGCTCACCAAATTTTGTTCTTCTACTTTGAAGCTTTCGTCTACAGTAGCAATTTTTATATTTACGTTTCCCTCTGTTCTCTCCTATTTAGATAGATGAATTTGGAATTCTAAGTCCAACAAGGTTTGTAGTAGCTCTTTGAAACTTGAGAAAATAAAGGAGTTCTCATTTTTGTCTCTATGGTTTGTTTCCTCTTCTAGTAGCCCTAGGCACAGACTGTGGAAAAGCACTTTTATTGAAAGGTGTTGGCAAGCTTCTAAGAAATAACGAGTTTCCGAAATACCAGCAAATATTTTTTCACCCAATCTTGATGACACTTGGTCGTAATGATCAGTACACAAGTCCCACTTGGCTCACCAAATTTTGTTCTTCTAGTTTGAAGCGTTCATCTACAGTAGCAGTTTTTATATTTAGGTTTTCCTCTGTTCTCTCCTATAGAGATAGATGAATTTGGAACTCTAAATCCAACATGGTTTGTAGTAGTTCTTTGAAACTTGAGAAAATAAAGGAGTTCTCAGTTTTGTCTCTATGGTTTGTTTCCTCTTCAAGTAGCCCTAGGCACAGACTGTGGAAAAGAACTTTCATTGAATGGGGTTGCCAAGCATCTAAGAAATAACTAGTTTCAGAAATACCAGCAAATATTTTTTCACCCAATCTTGATGATACTTGGCGGTAATGATCAGTACACAAATCCCACTTGGCAGAGCAACTTTTGTTCTTCTAGGCTTAAGCGTTCCTCTACAGTAGCAGTTTTTATATTTAGGTTTCACTCTGTACTCTCCTATAAGATAGCTGAATTTGCAACTCTAAATTCAACATGGTTTGTAGTAGCTCTTTGAAACTTGACAAAATAAATTAGTTCTCAGTTTTTTCTCTATGCTTTGTTTCCTATTCAAGTAGCTCTAGGCACAGACTGTGGAAAAGCACAAATTTTGTTCTTCTAGGTTGAAGCGTTCGTCTACAGAAGCAGTTTTTATATTTAGGTTTCCTTCTGTCTCTAATATACAGATATATGAATTTTGAACTCTAAATCCAACATGGTTTGTATTAGCTCTTTGAAACTTGACAAAATAAAGGAGTTCTCAGTTTAGTCTCAATGTTTTGTTTTTTTTTCAAGTAGCTCTAGGCACAGACTGTGCAAAAGCACTTTCATTGCGAGGGGTTGACAAGCTTCTAAAAAATTACGAGTTTCCGAAATACCAGCAAATATTTTTTCACCCAATCTTGATGATACTTGGTGGTAATGATCAGTACACAAATCCCACTTGGCTCACCGAATATTGTTCTTCTAGGTTGAAGCGTACATCTACAGTAGCAGTTTTTATATTTAGGTTTCCCTCTGTTCTCTCCTATATAGATAGATGAATTTGGAACTCTAAATCCAACATGGTTTCTAGTAGCTCTTTGAAACTTGACAAAAAAAGTAGTTCTCAGTTTGGTCTCTATGGTTTGTTTCCTCTTCAAGTAGCCCTAAGCAGAGACTGTGGAAAAGCAATTTCATTGAAAGGGGTTGCCAAGCTTCCAAGAAATTACGATTTTCCGAAATACCAGCAAATATTTTTTCACCCAATCTTGATGATACATGGTGGTAATGATAAGTACACATATCCCACGTGGCTCACCAAATTTTGTTCTTCTAGGTTGAAGCTTTCGTCTACAGTAGCAGTTTTTATATTTAGGTTTCCCTCTGTTCTCTACTATATAGATAGATGAATTTGGAACTCTAAATCCAACATGGTTTGTAGTAGCTCTTTGAAACTTGACAAAATAAAGGAGTTCTTAGTTTTATCTCTATGGTTTGTTTCCTCTTCAAGTAGCCCTAAGCAGAGACTGCGGAAAAGCCCTTTCATTGAAAGGGCTTGCCAAACTTCCAAAAAATGACGAGTTTCTGAAATACCAGCAAATATTTTTTCAACCAAACTTGATGATACGTGGTGGTAATGACAAGTACACAAATCCCACTTGGCTCACCAATTTTTGTTCTTCTAGGTTGAAGCGTTCGTTTACAGCAGCAGTTTTTATTTTTAGGTTTCACTCTGTTCTCTCCTATATAGATAGATGAATTTGGAACTCTAAATCCATCATGGTTTGTATAGCTCTTTGAAACTTGACAAAATAAACGAGTTCTCCGTTTTGTCTCCATGGTTTGTTTCCTCTTCAAGTAGCTCTAGGCTCAGACTGTCTAAAAGCACTTTCATTGAGAGGGGTTGCCAAGCTTCTAAGAAATAACGAGTTTCCGAAATACCAGGAAATACTTTTTCACCCAATCTTGATGATACTTGGTGGTAATGATCAGGACACAAATCCCACTTGGCTCACAGAATTGTGTTATTCTACGTTGAAGCATTTGTCTATAGTAGCAGTTTTTATATTTAGGTTTTCCTCTGTTCCCTCCTATATAGATAGATGAATTTGGAACTCTAAATCCAACATGGTTTGTAGTAACTCTTGAAACTTGACAAAATAAAGGAGTTCTCACTTTTGTCTCTATGGTTTATTTCCTCTTCAAGTAGCCCTAGGCACAGACTGTGGAAAAGCACTTTCATTGAGAGGGGTTGCCAAGCTTCTAAGAAATAACGAGTTTCCGAAATACCAGCAAATATTTTTTCACCCAATCTTGATGATACTTGGTGGTAATAATCAGTAAACAAATCCCACTTGGCTCACCAAATTTTGTTCTTCTACGTTGAAGCGTTCGTCTACAGTAGCAGTTTTTATATTTAGGTTTCCCTCTCTCTCTCCTATATTGATATATGAATTTGGAACTCTAAATCCAACATGGTTTGTATTAGCTCTTTGAAATTTGACAAAATAAAGGAGTTCTCCGTTTTGTATCTAGGGTTTGTTTCCTTTTCAAGAAGCTCTAGGCACAGACTGTGGAAAAGCACTTTCATTGAGAGGGGTTGCAAAGCTTCTAAGAAATAACGAGTTTCCGAAAAACCAGCAAATATTTTTTCACCCAATCTTGATGATTCTTGGTGGCAATGATCAGGACACAAATCCCACTTGGCTCACCGAATTTTGTTTTTCTAGGGTGAAGAGTTCGTCTACAGTAGCAGTTTTTCTATTTAGGTTTCCCTCTGTACTCTCCTATATAGATACATGGATTTGGACTCTAAATCCAACATGGTTTGTAGTAGCTCTTTGAAACTTGACAAAATAACGGAGTTCTCTGTTTTGTCTCTATGATTTGTTTCCTTTTCAAGTAGCTCTATTCACATACTGTGGAAAAGCACTTTCATTTAAAGGGGTGGCCAAGCTTCCAAGAAATTACGAGTTTCCGAAATACCAGCAAATATTTTTTCACCCTATCTTGGTGATTCTTGCTGGTAATGGTCAGTACACAAATCCCACTTGGCTCACCAAATTTTGTTCTTCTACGTTGAAGCGTTCGTTTACAGTAGCAGTTTATATTTTTAGGTTTCCCTCTGTTCTCTCCTATATAGATAGATGAATTTGGAACTCTAAATCCAACATGGTTTTTAGCAGCTCTTTGAAACTTGACAAAATAAAGGAGTTCTCCGTTTTTACTATATGGTTTGTTTCCTCTTCAAGTAGGCCTAGGCACAGACTGTGGAAAAGCACTTTCATTGAAAGGGGTTGCCAAGCTTCCAAGAAATTACGATTTTCCGAAATACCAGCAAATATTTTTTCACCCAATCTTGATGATACTTGGTGGTAATGACCAGTACACAAATCCCACTTGGCTCACCAAATTTTGTTTTTCTAGGTTGAAGCGTTCGTCTACAGTAGCAGTTTTTATATTTAGGTTTCGCTCTGTTCTCTCCTATACAGATAGATGAATTAGGAACTCTAAATCCAACATGGTTTGTAGTAGCTCTTTGAAACATGAAAAAATAAAGGAGTTCTCAGTTTTGTCTCTATGGTTTGTTTCCTCTTCAAGTAGCCCTAGGCACATACTGTGGAAAAGCACTTTCATTGAGAGGGGTTGCCAAGCTTCTAAGAATTAACGATTTTACGAAATACCAGCAAATATTTTTTCACCCAATCTTGATAATACTTCGTGGTAATGATCAGTACACAAATCCCACTTGGCTCACCAAATTTTGTTCTTCTAGGTTGAAGCTTTCGTCTACAGTAGCAGTTTCTATATTTAGGTTTCCCTCAGTTCTCTCCTATATAGTAGATGAATTTGAAAATCTAAATAAAACATGGTTTGTAGTAACTCTTTGAAACTTGACAAAATAAAGGAGTTCTTAGTTTTGTCTCTATGGTTTGTTTAATCTTCAAGGTGCCCTAGGCACAACTGTGGAAAAGCACTTTCATTGAGAGGGGTTGCCAAGCTTCTAAGAAATAACGAGTTTCCGAAATACCAGCAAATATTTTTTCACCCTATCTGGATGATACTTGGTGGTAATGATCACTACACAAATCTCACTTGGCTCACCTAATTTTGTTCTTCTAGGTTGAAGCGTTCGTCTACAGTAGCAGTTTTTATATTTAGGTTTCACTCTGTTCTCTCATATATAGATAGAAGAATTTGGAACTCAAATCCAACATGGTTACTAGTAGCTCTATGAAACTTGACAAAAAAGGAGTTCTCAGTTTTGTGTCTATGGTTTGTTTCCTCTTCAAGTAGCCCTAGGCACAGACTGTGGAAAAGCACTTTCATTGAGAGGGGTTGCCAAACTTCCAAGAAATAACGAGTTTCCGAAATACCAGCAAATATTTTTTAACACCAATCTTGATGATACTTGGAGCTAATGATCAGTACACAAATCCCACTTGGCTCACCAAAATTTGTTCTTCTATGTTGAATCGTTCGTCTACAGTAGCAGTTTTTATATTTAGGTTAACCTCTGTTCTCTCCTATATAGATAGATGAATTCGGAACTCTAAATCCAACGTGGTTTTTAGTAGCTCTTTGAAACTGGACAAAATAAAGGAGCTCTCAGTTTTGTCTCTATGGTTTGTTTCCTCTTCAAGTAGCCCTAGGCACAGACTATGGAAAAGCATTTTCATTGAGAGGGGTTGCCAAGCTTCTAAGAATTAACGAGTTTCCGAAATACCAGCAAGTATTTTTTCACCCAATCTTGATGATACTTCGTGGTAATGATCAGTACACAAATCCCACTTGGCTCAGCAAATCTTCTTCTTCTAGGTTGAAGCGTTCGTCTACAGTAGGAGTTTTCATATTTAGGTTTCCCTCTGTTCTCTCCTATATAGATAGATGAATTTGGAACTCTAAATTCAACATGCTTTGTAGTAGCTCATTAAAACTTGACAAAATAAAGCAGTTCTCAGTTTTGTCTCTATGGTTTGTTTCCTCTTCCAGTAGCTCTAGGCACAGACTGTGGAAAAGCACTTTCATTGAAAGGGGTTGCCAAGCTTCCAAGAAATTACGAGTTTATGAAATACCAGCAAATATTTTTTCACCCAATCTTGATGATACGTTTTGGTAATGACAAGTACACAAATCCCACTTGGCTAACCAAATTTTTGTTCTTCTAGGTTGAAGCGTTCGTTCACAGTAGAGGTTTTTATATTTAGGTTTCCCTCTGTTCTCTCCTATATAGATAGATGAATTTGGAACTCTAAATCCAATATGGTTTGTAGTAGCTCTTTCAAACTTGAAAAAATAAAGGAGTTCTCAGTTTTGTCTCTATGGTTTGTTTAATCTTCAAGGAGCCCTAGGCACAGACTGTGGAAAAGCACTTTCATTGAGAGGGGTTGCCAAGCTTCTAAGAAATAACGAGTTTCCGAAATACCAGCAAATATTTTTTTCACCCAATCTTGATGATACTTGGAGCTAATGACCAGTACACAAATCCCACTTGGCTCACCAAATTTTGTTCTTCTAGGTTGAAGCGTTCGTCCAAAGTAGCAGTTTTTATATTTAGGTTTCCCTCCGTTCTCTCCTATGTAGATAGATGAATTTGGAACTCTAAATCCAACATGGTTTGTAGTAGCTCTTTGAAACTCGAAAAAATAAAGGAGTTCTCAGTTTTGTCTCTATGGTTTGTTTAATCTTCAAGGAGCCCTAGGCACAGACTGTGGAAAAGCACTTTCATTGAGAGGGGGTTGCCAAGCTCTAAGAAATAACGAGTTTCCGAAATACCAGCAAATATTTTTTCACCCAATCTTGATGAAACTTGGTGGTAATGATCAGTACACAAATCCCACTTGGCTCACCAAATTTTGTTCTTCTAGGTTGAAGCGTTCATGCACAGAAGCAGTTTTTATAGTTAGGTTTCCCTCTGTTCTCTCATATATAGATAGATGAATTTGGAACTCTAAATTAAACATGGTTTGTAGTAGCTCTTTGAAACTTGAAAAAATAAATTAGTTCTCAGTTTTGTCTCTATGGTTTGTTTAATCTTCAAGGTGCCCTAGGCACAGACTGTGGACAAGCACTTTCATTGAGAGGGGTTGCCAAGATGTAAGAAATAACGAGTTTACGAAATACCAGCAAATATTTTTCCACCCAATCTTGAAGATACTTGGTGGTAATGATCAGTATACAAATCCCACTTGGCTCACCAAATTTTGTTCTTCTAGGTTTAAGCGTTCATCTACAGTAGCAGTTTTTATATTTAGGTTTCCCTCTGTTCTCTCATATATAGATAGATGAATTTGGAACTCTAAATCCAACATGGTTTGTAGTAGCTCTTTGAATCTTGACAAAATAAAGGATTTCTCAGTTTTGTCTCTTTGGTTTGTTTCCTCTTCAAGTAGCCCTAGGCACAGACTGTGGAAAATCACTTTAATTTAGAGGGGTTGCCAAGCTTCAAAGAAATAACGAGTTTCAGAAATACCAGCAAAAATTTTTTCACCCAATCTTGATTATACTTGGTGGTAATGATCAGTACAAAAATCCCACTTGGCTCACCAAATTTTGTTCTTCTAGGTTTAAGCGTTCATCTACAGTAGCAGTTTTTATATTTAGGTTTCCCTCTGTTCTCTCATATATAGATAGATGAATTTGGAACTCTAAATCCAACATGGTTTGTAGTAGCTCTTTGAAACTTGACAAAATAAAGGAGTTCTCAGTTTTGTCTCTATGGTTTGTTTCCTCTTCAAGTAGCTCTAGGCACAGACTGTGGAACAGCACTTTCATTGAGAGGGGTGGCCAAGCTTCCAAGAAATTATGAGTTTCTGAAATACCAGCAAATATTTTTTCACCCAATCTTGATGATATTTGGTGGTAATGATCAGTACACAAATCCCACTTGGCTCACCAAATTTTGTTCTTCTAGGTTGAAGCGTTCGTTTACAGTAGCAGTTTATATTTTTAGGTTTCGCTCTGTTCTCTCCTATATAGATAGATGAATTTGGAACTATAAATCCCCACATGGTTTGTAGTAGCTCTTTGAAACTTGAAAAAATAAAGGAGTTCTCAGTTTGTCTCTATGGTTTGTTTCCTCTTCAAGTAGCCCTAGGCACATACTGTGGAAAAGCACTTTCATTGAGAGGGGTTGCCATGCTTCTAAGAATTAACGATTTTCCAAAATACCAGCAAATATTTTTTCACCCAATCTTGATAATACTTCGTGGTAATGATCAGTACACAATTCCCACTTGGCTCACCAAATTTTGTTCTTCTAGGTTGAAGCTTTCGTCTACAGTAGCAGTTTTTATATTTTGGTTTCCCTCTGTTCTCTCCTATATAGATAGATGTATTTGGAACTCTAAATAAAACATGGTTTGTAGTTGCTCTTTGAAACTTGACAAAGTAAAGGAGTTCTTAATTTTGTCTCTATGGTTTGTTTCCGCTTCATGTAGCACTAGGCACAGAGTGTGGAAAGGCACTTTAATTGAGAGGGGTTGCCAAGCTTCTGGGAAATAACGAGTTTCCGAAATACCAGCCAATATTTTTTCACCCAATCTTGATGATACTTGGAGCTAATGACCAGTACACAAATCCCACTTGGCTCACCAAATTTTGTTCTTCTAGGTTGAAGCGTTCATCCACAGTAGCAGTTTTTATATTTAGGTTTCCCTCCGTTCTCTCCTATATAGATAGATGAATTTGGAACTCTAAATCCAACATGGTTTGTAGTAGCTCTTTGAAACTTGAAAAAATTAAGGAGTTCTCAGTTTGTCTCTATGGTTTGTTTAATCTTCAAGGAGCCCTAGGCACAGACTGTGGAAGAGCACTTTCATTGAGAGGGGTTGCCAAGCTCTAAGAAATAACGAGTTTCCGAAATACCAGCAAATATTTTTTCACCCAATCTTGATGATACTTGGTGGTAATGATCAGTACACAGATCCCGCTTGGCTCAACTAAGTTTGTAATTCTAGGTTGAAGCGTTCGTCTACAGTAGCAGTTGTTATATTTAGGTTTCACTCTGTTCTCTCATATATAGATAGAAGAATTTGGAACTCTAAATCCAACATGGTTACTAGTAGCTCTGTGAAACTTGACAAAAAAGGAGTTCTCAGTTTTGAGTCTATGGTTTGTTTCCACTTCAAGTAGCCCTAGGCACAGACTGTGGAAAAGCACTTTCATTGATTGGGGTTGCCAAGCTTCTAAGAAATAACGAGTTTCCGAAATACCAGCAAATATTTTTTCACCCAATCTTGATGATACTTGGAGCTAATGATCAGTACACAAATCCTACTTGGCTCACCAAATTTTGTTCTTCTATGTTGAAGCGTTCGTCTACAGTAGCAGTTTTTATATTTAGGTTAACCTCTTCTGTCCTATATAGATAGATGAATTCGAAACTCTAAATCCAACGTGGTTTGTAGTAGCTCTTTGAAACTTGACAAAATAAAGGAGCTCTCAGTTATGTCTCTATGGTTTGTTTCCTCTTAAAGTAGCCCTAGGCACAGACTGTGGAAAAGCACTTAAATTTAGAGGGGTTGCCAAGCTTCTAAGAAATAACGAGTTTCAGAAATACCAGCAAATATTTTTTCACCCAATCTTGATGATACGTGGTGGTAATTATCAGTACACAAATTCCACTTGGCTCACCAAATTTTGATTTTCTATGTTGAAGCGTTCGTCTACAGTAGCAGTTTTTATATTTAGGTTTCGCTCTGTTCTCTCCTATATAGATAGATGTATTTGGAACTCTAAATCCAACATGGTTTGTAGTAGCTCTTTGAAACTTGAAAAATAAAGGAGTTCTCAGTTTTGTCTCTATGGTTTGTTTAATCTTCAAGGAGCCCTAGGCACAGACTGTGGAAAAGCACTTTCATTGAAAGGGGTTGCCAAGCTTCTAAGAAATTACAAGTTTATGAAATACCAGCAAATATTTTTTCACCCAATCTTGATGATACGTGGTGGTAATGACCAGTACACAAATCCCACTTGGCTCACCAAATTTTGTTCTTCTAGGTTGAAGCGTTCGTCCACAGTAGCAGTTTTTATATTTAGGTTTCCCTCCGTTCTCTCCTATATAGATAGATGAATTTGGAACTCTAAATCCAACATGGTTTGTAGTAGCTCTTTGAAACTTGAAAAAATTAAGGAGTTCTCAGTTTTGTCTCTATGGTTTGTTTAATCTTCAAGGAGCCCTAGGCACAGACTGTGGAAAAGCACTTTCATTGAGAGGGGTTGCCAAGCTCTAAGAAATAAAGAGTTTCCGAAATACCAGCAAATATTTTTCAACAATCTTGATGATACTTGGTGGTAATGATCAGTACACAGATCCCACTTGGCTCACCTAAGTTTGTTCTTCTAGGTTGAAGCGTTCGTCTACAGTAGCAGTTTTTATATTTAGGTTTCACTCTGTTCTCTCATATATAGATAGAGGAATTTGGAACTCTAATCCAACATGGTTACTAGTAGCTCTGTGAAACTTGACAAAAAAGGATTTCTCAGTTTTGAGTCTATGGTTTGTTTCCACTTCAAGTAGCCCTAGGCACAGACTGTGGAAAAGCACTTTCATTGATCGGGGTTGCCAAGCTTCTAAGAAATAACGAGTTTCCGAAATACCAGAAAATATTTTTTCACCCAATCTTGATGATACTTCGAGCTAATGATCAGTACAGAAATCCTACTTGGCTCACCAAATTTTGTTCTTCTATGTTGAAGCGTTCGTATACAGTAGCAGTTTTTATATTTAGGTTAACGTCTTCTCTCCTATATAGATAGATGAATTCGGCACTCTAAATCCAACGTGGGTTGTAGTAGCTCTTTGAAACTTGACAAAATAAAGGAGCTCTCAGTTTTGTCTCTATGGTTTGTTTCCTCTTCAAGTAGACCTAGGCACAGACTGTGGAAAAGCATTTTCATTGAGAGGGTTGCCAAGCTTCTAAGAGTTAACGAGCTTCCAAAATACCAGCAAGTATTTTTTCACCCAATCTTGATGATACTTCGTGGTAATGATTAGTACACAAATCCCACTTGGCTCAGCAAATTTTGTTCTTCTAGGTTGAAGCGTTCGTCTACAGTAGGAGTTTTTATATTTAGGTTTCCCTCTGTTCTCTCCTATATAGTTAGATGAATTTGGAACTATAAATCCAACATGGTTTTTAGTAGCTCTTTGAAACTTCACAAAAAAACGTAGTTCTCAGTTTTGTCTCTATGATTTGTTTCCTCTTCAAGTAGACCTAAGCAGAGACTGTGGAAAAGCACTTTCATTGAAAAGGGTTGCTAGGCTTCCAAGAAATTACGAGTTTCCGAAATACCAGCAAATGTTTTTTCACCCAATCTGGATGAAACGTTTTGGTAATGACAAGTACACAAATCCCACTTGGCTCACCAAATTTTGTTCTTGTAGGTTGAAGTGTTCGTCCACAGTAGCAGTTTTTATATTTAGGTTTCCCTCTGTTCTCTCCTATATAGATAGATAAATTTGGAACTCTAAATCCAACATGGTTTGTAGTAGCTCTTTGAAACTTGAAAAAATTAAGGAGTTCTCAGTTTTGTCTCTATGGTTTGTTTAATCTTCAAGGAGCCCTAGGCACAGACTGTGGAAAAGCACTTTCATTGAGAGGGGTTGCCAAGCTCTAAGAAATAACGAGTTTCCGAAATACCAGCAAATATTTTTCCACAATCTTGATGATACTTGGTGGTAATGATCAGTACACAGATCCCACTTGGCTCACCTAAGTTTGTTCTTCTAGGTTGAAGCGTTCGTCTACAGTAGCAGTTTTTATATTTAGGTTTCACTCTGTTCTCTCA
This sequence comes from Callospermophilus lateralis, assembly GCF_048772815.1. Classification (NCBI taxonomy): domain Eukaryota; kingdom Metazoa; phylum Chordata; class Mammalia; order Rodentia; family Sciuridae; genus Callospermophilus; species Callospermophilus lateralis. The sequence goes on along the minus strand of NW_027513646.1, from coordinate 15,322 downwards.
TATATAGATAGAAGAATTTGGAACTCTAAATCCAACATGGTTACTAGTAGCTCTGTGAAACTTGACAAAAAAGGATTTCTCAGTTTTGAGTCTATGGTTTGTTTCCACTTCAAGTAGCCCTAGGCACAGACTGTGGAAAAGCACTTTCATTGATCGGGGTTGCCAAGCTTCTAAGAAATAACGAGTTTCCGAAATACCAGAAAATATTTTTTCACCCAATCTTGATGATACTTCGAGCTAATGATCAGTACACAAATCCTACTTGGCTCACCAAATTTTGTTCTTCTATGTTGAAGCGTTCGTATACAGTAGCAGTTTTTATATTTAGGTTAACCTCTTCTCTCCTATATAGATAGATGAATTCGGAACTCTAAATCCAACGTGGGTTGTAGTAGCTCTTTGAAACTTGACAAAATAAAGGAGCTCTCAGTTTTGTCTCTATGGTTTGTTTCCTCTTCAAGTAGACCTAGGCACAGACTGTGGAAAAGCATTTTCATTGAGAGGGGTTGCCAAGCTTCTAAGAGTTAACGAGCTTCCAAAATACCAGCAAGTATTTTTTCACCCAATCTTGATGATACTTCGTGGTAATGATCAGTACACAAATCCCACTTGGCTCAGCAAATTTTGTTCTTCTAGGTTGAAGCGTTCGTCTACAGTAGGAGTTTTTATATTTAGGTTTCCCTCTGTTCTCTCCTATATAGTTAGATGAATTTGGAACTATAAATCCAACATGGTTTTTAGTAGCTCTTTGAAACTTCACAAAAAAACGTAGTTCTCAGTTTTGTCTCTATGATTTGTTTCCTCTTCAAGTAGACCTAAGCAGAGACTGTGGAAAAGCACTTTCATTGAAAAGGGTTGCCAAGCTTCCAAGAAATTACGAGTTTCCGAAATACCAGCAAATGTTTTTTCACCCAATCTGGATGAAACCTTTTGGTAATGACAAGTACACAAATCCCACTTGGCTCACCAAATTTTGTTCTTGTAGGTTGAAGTGTTCGTCCACAGTAGCAGTTTTTATATTTAGGTTTCCCTCTGTTCTCTCCTATATAGATAGATAAATTTGGAACTCTAAATCCAATATGGTTTGTAGTAGCTCTTTGAAACTTGAAAAAATAAAGGAGTTCTCAGTTTTGTCTCTATGGTTTGTTTAATTATCAAGGAGCCCTAGGCACAGACTGTGGAAAACACTTTCATTGAGAGGGGTTGCCAAGCTTCTAAGAAATAACGAGTTTTCGAAATACCAGCAAATATTTTTTCACCCAATCTTGATGATACTTGGTGGTAACGATCAGTATACAAATCCCACTTGGCTCACCAAATTTTGTTCTTCTTGGTTTAAGCGTTGGTCTACAGTAGCAGTTTATATATTTAGGTTTCCCCCTGTTCTCTCATATATAGATAGATGAATATGGAACTCTAAATCCAACATGGTTTGAAGTAGCTCTTTGAAACTTGACAAAATAAAGGAGTTCTCAGTTTTGTCTCTATGGTTTGTTTCCTCTTCAAGTAGCCCTAGGCACAGACTGTGGAAAAGCATTTTCATTGAGAGGGGTTGCCAAGCTTCTAAGAATTAACGAGTTTCCGAAATACCAGGAAATATTTTTTCACCCAATCTTGATGATACTTCGTGGTAATGATCAGTACACAAATCCCACTTGGCTCACCAAATTTTGTTCTTCTAGGTTGAAGCGTTCGTCTACAGTAGCAGTTTTTATATTTAGGTTTCCCTCTGTTCTCTCCTATATAGATAGATGAATTTTTAACTCTAAATTCAACATGGTTTGTAGTAGCTCTTTGAAACTTGACAAAATAAAGTAGTTCTCAGTTTTGTCTCTATCGTTTGTTTCCTCTTCAAGTAGGCCTAGGCACAGACTGTGGAAAAGCACTTTCATTGAAAGGGGTGGCCAAGCTTCCAAGAAATAACGAGTTTCCGAAATACCAGCAAATATTTTTTCACCCAATCTTGATGATACTTGGTGGTAATGATCGGTACACAAATCCCACTTGACTCACCAAAATTTGTTCTGCTAGTTTGAAGCGTTCGTTTACAGTAGCAGTTTATATTTTTAGGTTTCCCTCTCTTCTCCCCTATATAGATAGATGAATTTGGAACTATAAATCCAACATGGTTTTTAGTAGCTCTTTGAAACTTGACAAAAAAAAAGTAGTTCTCAGTTTTGTCTCTATGATTTGTTTCTTCTTCAAGTAGACCTAAGCAGAGACTGTGGAAAAGCACTTTCATTGAAAAGGGTTGCCAAGCTTCCAAGAAATTACGAGTTTCCGAAATACCTGCAAATATTTTTTCACCCAATCTTGATGATACGTTTTGGTAATGACAAGTACAAATCACACTTGGCTCACCAAATTTTGTTCTTCTAGGTTGAAGCGTTCGTCTACAGTAGCAGTTTTTATATTTAGGTTTCCCTCTTTCTCTCCTATATAGATAGATGAATTTGGAACTCTAAATCCAACATGGTTTGTAGTAGCTCTTTGAAACTTGACAAATAAAGGAGTTCTCAATTTTGTCTCTATGTTTTGTTTAATCTTCAAGGAGCCCTAGGCACAGACTGTGGAAAAGAAGTTTCATTGAAAGGGGTGGCCAAGCTTCCAAGGAATTACGAGTTTATGAAATACCAGCAAATATTTTTTCACCCAATCTTGATGATACGTGGTGGTAATGACCAGTACACAAATCAAACTTGGCACACCAAGTTTTGTTCTTCTAGGTTGAAGCGTTCGTCCAGAGTAGCAGTTTTTATATCTAGGTTTCCTTCCGTTCTCTCCTATATAGATAGATGAATTTGGAACTATAAATCCAACATGGTTTTTAGTAGCTCATTGAAACTTGACAAAAAAAAATAGTTCTCAGTTTTGTCTCTATGATTTGTTTCTTCTTCAAGTAGACCTAAGCAGAGACTGTGGAAAAGCACTTTCATTGAAAAGGGTTGGAAGCTTCCAAGAAATTACAAGTTTCCGAAATACCAGCAAATATTTTTTCACCCAATCTTGATAATACATTTTGGTAATGACAAGTAAACAAATCCCACTTGGATCACCAAATTTTGTTCTTCTAGGTTGAAGCGTTCGTCTAGAGTAGCAGTTTTTATATTTAGGTTTCCCTCTGTTCTCTCCTATATAAATAGATGAATTTGGAACTCTAAATCCAACATGGTTTGTAGTAGCTCTTTGAAACTTGACAAAATAAAGGAGTTCTCAGTTTTGTCTCTATGGTTCGTTTCCTCTTCAAGTAGCCCTAGGCACAGACTGTGGAAAAGCACTTTCATTGAAACGGGTTGCCAAGCTTCCAAGAAATTACGAGTTTATGAAATACCAGCAAATATTTATTCACCCAATCTTGATGATACGTGGTGGTAATGACCAGTACACAAATCCCACTTGGCTCACCAAATGTTGTGCTGCTAGGTTGAAGCGTTCGTCTACAGTAGCAGTTTTTATATTTAGGTTTTCCTCTGTTCTCTCCTATATAGATAGATGAATTTGGAACACTAAATCCAACATGGTTTTTAGAGGCTCTTTGAAACTTGACAAAATAAAGGAGTTCTTAGTTTTGTCTCTATGGTTTGTTTAATCTTCAAGGAGCCCTAGGCACAACTGTGGAAAAGCACTTTCATTGAGAGGGGTTGCCAAGCTTCTAAGGAATACGAGTTTCCAAAATACCAGCAAATATTTTTTCACCCAATCTTGATGATACTTCGTGGTAATGATCAGTACACAAATCCCACTTGGCTCACCAAATTTTGTTCTTCTAGGTTGAAGCGTTCGTCTACAGTAGCAGTTTTTATATTTAGGTTTCCCTCTGTTCTCTCCTATATAGATAGATGAATTTTTAACTCTAAATTCAACATGGTTTGTAGTAGCTCTTTGAAACTTGACAAAATAAAGGAGTTCTCAGTTTTGTCTCTATGGTTTGTTTCCTCTTCAAGTAGCCCTAGGCACATACTGTGGAAAAGCACTTTCATTGAGAGGGGTTGCCATGCTTCTAAGAATTAACGATTTTCCAAAATACCAGCAAATATTTTTTCACCCAATCTTGATAATACTTCGTGGTAATGATCAGTACACAATTCCCACTTGGCTCACCAAATTTTGTTCTTCTAGGTTGAAGCTTTCGTCTACAGTAGCAGTTTTTATATTTAGGTTTCCCTCTGTTCTCTCCTATATAGATAGATGTATTTGGAACTCTAAATAAAACATGGTTTGTAGTTGCTCTTTGAAACTTGACAAAGTAAAGGGTTCTTAGTTTTGTCTCTATGGTTTGTTTCCGCTTCATGTAGCACTAGGCACAGAGTGTGGAAAGGCACTTTAATTGAGAGGGGTTGCCAAGCTTCTGGGAAAAAACGAGTTTCCGAAATACCAGCAAATATTTTTTCACCCAATCTTGATGATACTTGGAGCTAATGACCAGTACACAAATCCCACTTGGCTCACCAAATTTTGTTCTTCTAGGTTGAAGCGTTCGTCCACAGTAGCAGTTTTTATATTTAGGTTTCCCTCCGTTCTCTCCTATATAGATAGATGAATTTGGAACTCTAAATCCAACATGGTTTGTAGTAGCTCTTTGAAACTTGAAAAAATTAAGGAGTTCTCAGTTTTGTCTCTATGGTTTGTTTAATCTTCAAGGAGCCCTAGGCACAGACTGTGGAAAAGCACTTTCATTGAGAGGGGTTGCCAAGCTCTAAGAAATAACGAGTTTCCGAAATACCAGCAAATATTTTTTCACCCAATCTTGATGATACTTGGTGGTAATGATCAGTACACAGATCCCACTTGGCTCAACTAAGTTTGTTCTTCTAGGTTGAAGCGTTCGTCTACAGTAGCAGTTGTTATATTTAGGTTTCACTCTGTTCTCTCATATATAGATAGAAGAATTTGGAACTCTAAATCCAACATGGTTACTAGTAGGTCTGTGAAACTTGACAAAAAAGGAGTTCTCAGTTTTGAGTCTATGGTTTGTTTCCACTTCAAGTAGCCCTAGGCACAGACTGTGGAAAAGCACTTTCATTGATTGGGGTTGCCAAGCTTCTAAGAAATAACGAGTTTCCGAAATACCAGCAAATATTTTTTCACCCAAACTTGATGATACTTGGAGCTAATGATCAGTACACAAATCCTACTTGGCTCACCAAATTTTGTTCTTCTATGTTGAAGCGTTCGTCTACAGTAGCAGTTTTTATATTTAGGTTAACCTCTTCTGTCCTATATAGATAGATGAATTCGAAACTCTAAATCCAACGTGGTTTGTAGTAGCTCTTTGAAACTTGACAAAATAAAGGAGCTCTCAGTTATGTCTCTATGGTTTGTTTCCTCTTAAAGTAGCCCTAGGCACAGACTGTGGAAAAGCACTTAAATTTAGAGGGGTTGCCAAGCTTCTAAGAAATAACGAGTTTCAGAAATACCAGCAAATATTTTTTCACCCAATCTTGATGATACGTGGTGGTAATTATCAGTACACAAATTCCACTTGGCTCACCAAATTTTGATTTTCTATGTTGAAGCGTTCGTCTACAGTAGCAGTTTTTATATTTAGGTTTCGCTCTGTTCTCTCCTATATAGATAGATGAATTTGGAACTCTAAATTCAACATGGATTGTAGTAGCTCTTTGAAACTTGACAAAATAAAGTAGTTCTCCGTTTTGGCTCTATGGTTTCTTTCCTCCTCAAGTACCCCTAGGCACAGACTGTGGAAAAGCACTTTCATTGAAAGGGGTTGCCAAGCTTCCAAGAAATTACGAGTTTATGAAATACCAGCAAATATTTTTTCACCCAATCTTGATGATACGTGGTGGTTATGACCAGTACACAAATCCCACTTGGCTAACCAAATTTTGTTCTTCTAGGTTGAAGCGTTCGTCCACAGTAGCAATTTTTATATTTAGGTTTCCCTCCGTTCTCTCCTATATAGATAGATAAATTTGGAACTCTAAATCCAACATGGTTTGTAGTAGCTCTTTGAAACTTGAAAAAATAAAGGAGTTCTCAGTTTTGTCTCTATGGTTTGTTTAATCTTCAAAGAGCCCTAGGCACAGACTGTGGAAAAGCACTTTCATTGAAAGGTGTTGCCAAGCTTCCAAGAAATTACAAGTTTATGAAATACCAGCAAATATTTTTTCACCCAATCTTGATGATACGTGGTGGTAATGACCAGTACACAAATCCCACTTGGCTCACCAAATTTTGTTCTTCTAGGTTGAAGCGTTCGTCCACAGTAGCAGTTTTTATATTTAGGTTTCCCTCCGTTCTCTCCTATATAGATAGATGAATTTGGAACTCTAAATCCAACATGGTTTGTAGTAGCTCTTTGAAACTTGAAAAAATTAAGGAGTTCTCAGTTTTGTCTCTATGGTTTGTTTAATCTTCAAGGAGCCCTAGGCACAGACTGTGGAAAAGCACTTTCATTGAGAGGGGTTGCCAAGCTCTAAGAAATAACGAGTTTCCGAAATACCAGCAAATATTTTTCAACAATCTTGATGATACTTGGTGGTAATGATCAGTACACAGATCCCACTTGGCTCACCTACGTTTGTTCTTCTAGGTTGAAGCGTTCGTCTACAGTAGCAGTTTTTATATTTAGGTTTCACTCTGTTCTCTCATATATAGATAGAGGAATTTGGAACTCTAAATCCAACATGGTTACTAGTAGCTCTGTGAAACTTGACAAAAAAGGATTTCTCAGTTTTGAGTCTATGGTTTGTTTCCACTTCAAGTAGCCCTAGGCACAGACTGTGGAAAAGCACTTTCATTGATCGGGGTTGCCAAGCTTCTAAGAAATAACGAGTTTCCGAAATACCAGAAAATATTTTTTCACCCAATCTTGATGATACTTGGAGCTAATGATCAGTACACAAATCCTACTTGGCTCACCAAATTTTGTTCTTCTATGTTGAAGCGTTCGTATACAGTAGCAGTTTTTATATTTAGGTTAACCTCTTCTCTCCTATATAGATAGATGAATTCGGAACTCTAAATCCAACGTGGGTTGTAGTAGCTCTTTGAAACTTGACAAAATAAAGGAGCTCTCAGTTTTGTCTCTATGGTTTGTTTCCTCTTCAAGTAGACCTAGGCACAGACTGTGGAAAAGCATTTTCATAGAGAGGGTTTGCCAAGCTTCTAAGAGTTAACGAGCTTCCAAAATACCAGCAAGTATTTTTTCACCCAATCTTGATGATACTTCGTGGTAATGATCAGTACACAAATCCCACTTGGCTCAGCAAATTTTGTTCTTCTAGGTTGAAGCGTTCGTCTACAGTAGGAGTTTTTATATTTAGGTTTCCCTCTGTTCTCTCCTATATAGTTAGATGAATTTGGAACTATAAATCCAACATGGTTTTTAGTAGCTCTTTGAAACTTCACAAAAAAACGTAGTTCTCCGTTTTGTCTCTATGATTTGTTTCCTCTTCAAGTAGACCTAAGCAGAGACTGTGGAAAAGCACTTTCATTGAAAAGGGTTGCCAAGCTTCCAAGAAATTACGAGTTTCCGAAATACCAGCAAATGTTTTTTCACCCAATCTGGATGAAACGTTTTGGTAATGACAAGTACACAAATCCCACTTGGCTCACCAAATTTTGTTCTTGTAGGTTGAAGTGTTCGTCCACAGTAGCAGTTTTTATATTTAGGTTTCCCTCTGTTCTCTCCTATATAGATAGATAAATTTGGAACTCTAAATCCAATATGGTTTGTAGTAGCTCTTTGAAACTTGAAAAAATAAAGGAGTTCTCAGTTTTGTCTCTATGGTTTGTTTAATCTTCAAGGAGCCCTAGGCACAGACTGTGGAAAACACTTTCATTGAGAGGGGTTGCCAAGCTTCTAAGAAATAACGAGTTTTCGAAATACCAGCAAATATTTTTTCACCCAATCTTGATGATACTTGGTGGTAACGATCAGTATACAAATCCCACTGGGCTCACCAAATTTTGTTCTTCTTGGTTTAAGCGTTGGTCTACAGTAGCAGTTTATATATTTAGGTTTCCCCCTGTTCTCTCATATATAGATAGATGAATATGGAACTCTAAATCCAACATGGTTTGAAGTAGCTCTTTGAAACTTGACAAAATAAAGGAGTTCTCAGTTTTGTCTCTATGGTTTGTTTCCTCTTCAAGTAGCCCTAGGCACAGACTGTGGAAAAGCATTTTCATTGAGAGGGGTTGCCAAGCTTCTAAGAATTAACGAGTTTCCGAAATACCAGGAAATATTTTTTCACCCAATCTTGATGATACTTCGTGGTAATGATCAGTACACAAATCCCACTTGGCTCACCAAATTTTGTTCTTCTAGGTTGAAGCGTTCGTCTACAGTAGCAGTTTTTATATTTAGGTTTCCCTCTGTTCTCTCCTATATAGATAGATGAATTTTTAACTCTAAATTCAACATGGTTTGTAGTAGCTCTTTGAAACTTGACAAAATAAAGTAGTTCTCAGTTTTGTCTCTATCGTTTGTTTCCTCTTCAAGTAGGCCTAGGCACAGACTGTGGAAAAGCACTTTCATTGAAAGGGGTGGCCAAGCTTCCAAGAAATAACGAGTTTCCGAAATACCAGCAAATATTTTTTCACCCAATCTTGATGATACTTGGTGGTAATGATCGGTACACAAATCCCACTTGACTCACCAAAATTTGTTCTGCTAGTTTGAAGCGTTCGTTTACAGTAGCAGTTTATATTTTTAGGTTTCCCTCTCTTCTCCCCTATATAGATAGATGAATTTGGAACTATAAATCCAACATGGTTTTTAGTAGCTCTTTGAAACTTGACAAAAAAAAAGTAGTTCTCAGTTTTGTCTCTATGATTTGTTTCTTCTTCAAGTAGACCTAAGCAGAGACTGTGGAAAAGCACTTTCATTGAAAAGGGTTGCCAAGCTTCCAAGAAATTACGAGTTTCCGAAATACCTGCAAATATTTTTTCACCCAATCTTGATGATACGTTTTGGTAATGACAAGTACAAATCACACTTGGCTCACCAAATTTTGTTCTTCTAATTTGAAGCGTTCGTCTACAGTAGCAGTTTTTATATTTAGGTTTCCCTCTTTCTCTCCTATATAGATAGATGAATTTGGAACTCTAAATCCAACATGGTTTGTAGTAGCTCTTTGAAACTTGACAAATAAAGGAGTTCTCAGTTTTGTCTCTATGTTTTGTTTAATCTTCAAGGAGCCCTAGGCACAGACTGTGGAAAAGAACTTTCATTGAAAGGGGTGGCCAAGCTTCCAAGAAATTACGAGTTTATGAAATACCAGCAAATATTTTTTCACCCAATCTTGATGATACGTGGTGGTAATGACCAGTACACAAATCCCACTTGGCACACCAAGTTTTGTTCTTCTAGGTTGAAGCGTTCGTCCACAGTAGCAGTTTTTATATCTAGGTTTCCTTCCGTTCTCTTCTATATAGATAGATGAATTTGGAACTATAAATCCAACATGGTTTTTAGTAGCTCATTGAAACTTGACAAAAAAAAAATTGTTCTCAGTTTTGTCTCTATGATTTGTTTCTTCTTCAAGTAGACCTAAGCAGAGACTGTGGAAAAGCACTTTCATTGAAAAGGGTTGGAAACTTCCAAGAAATTACAAGTTTCCGAAATACCAGCAAATATTTTTTCACCCAATCTTGATAATACATTTTGGTAATGACAAGTAAACAAATCCCACTTGCATCACCAAATTTTGTTCTTCTAGGTTAAAGCGTTCGTCTAGAGTAGCAGTTTTTATATTTAGGTTTCCCTCTGTTCTCTCCTATATAAATAGATGAATTTGGAACTCTAAATCCAACATGGTTTGTAGTAGCTCTTTGAAACTTGACAAAATAAAGGAGTTCTCAGTTTTGTCTCTATGGTTCGTTTCCTCTTCAAGTAGCCCTAGGCACAGACTGTAAAAAAGCACTTTCATTGAAACGGGTTGCCAAGCTTCCAAGAAATTACGAGTTTATGAAATACCAGCAAATATTTATTCACCCAATCTTGATGAGACGTGGTGGTAATGACCAGTACACAAATCCCACTTGGCTCACCAAATGTTGTGCTGCTAGGTTGAAGCGTTCGTCTACAGTAGCAGTTTTTATATTTAGGTTTTCCTCTGTTCTCTCCTATATAGATAGATGAATTTGGAACACTAAATCCAACATGGTTTTTAGAGGCTCTTTGAAACTTGACAAAATAAAGGAGTTCTCAGTTTTGTCTCTATGGTTTTTTCCTCTTCAAGTAGCCCTAGGCACATACTGTGGAAAAGCACTTTCACTGAGAGGGGTTGCCAAGCTTCTAAGAATTAACGATTTTCCGAAATACCAGCAAATATTTTTTCACCCAATCTTGATAATACTTCGTGGTAATAATCAGTGCACAAATCCCACTTGGCTCACCAAATTTTTTCTTCTAGGTTGAAGCTTTCATCTACAGTAGCAGTTTTTATATTTAGGTTTCCCTCTGTTCTCTCCTATATAGATAGATGAATTTGGAACTCTAAATAAAACATGGTTTGTAGTAGCTCTTTGAAACTTGACAAAATAAAGGAGTTCTTAGTTTTGTCTCTATGGTTTGTTTAATCTTCAAGGAGCCCTAGGCACAACTGTGGAAAAGCACTTTCATTGAGAGGGGTTGCCAAGGTTCTAAGGAATACGAGTTTCCAAAATACCAGCAAATATTTTTTCACCCAATCTTGATGATACTTCGTGGTAATGATCAGTACACAAATCCCACTTGGCTCACTAAATTTTGTTCTTCTAGGTTGAAGCGTTCGTCTACAGTAGCAGTTTTTATATTTAGGTTTCCCTCTGTTCTCTCCTATATAGATAGATGAATTTTTAACTCTAAATTCAACATGGTTTGTAGTAGCTCTTTGAAACTTGACAAATAAAGTAGTTATCAGTTTTGTCTCTATCGTATGTTTCCTCTTCAAGTAGCCCTAGGCACAGACTGTCGAAAAGCACTTTCATTGAAAGGGGTGGCCAAGCTTCCAAGAAATAACGAGTTTCCGAAATACCAGCAAATATTTTTTCACCCAATCTTGATGATACTTGGTGTTAATGATCGGTACACAAATCCCACTTGACTCACCAAAATTTGTTCTGCTAGTTTGAAGCGTTCGTTTACAGTAACAGTTTATATTTTTAGGTTTCCCTCTGTTCTCCCCTATATAGATAGATGAATTTGGAACTCTAAATCCAACATGGTTTGTAGTAGCTCTTTGAAACTTGACAAAAAAAAAGTAGTTCTCAGTTTTGTCTCTATGATTTGTTTCTTCTTCAAGTAGACCTAAGCAGAGACTGTGGAAAAGCACTTTCATTGAAAAGGGTTGCCAAGCTTCCAAGAAATTACGAGTTTCCGAAATACCTGCAAATATTTTTTCACCCAATATTGATGATAAGTGGTGGTAATGACAAGTACAAATCACACTTGGCTCACCAAATTTTGTTCTTCTAGGTTGAAGCGTTCGTCTACAGTAGCAGTTTTTATATTTAGGTTTCCCTCTTTCTCTCCTATATAGATAGATGAATTTGGAACTCTAAATCCAACATGGTTTGTAGTAGCTCTTTGAAACTTGACAAATAAAGGAGTTCTCAGTTTTGTCTCTATGTTTTGTTTAATCTTCAAGGAGCCCTAGGCACAGACTGTGGAAAAGAACTTTCATTGAAAGGGGTGGCCAAGCTTCTATGAATTCACGAGTTTTCGAAATACCAGCAAGTATTTTTTCTCCCAATCTTGATGATACTTGGTGGTAATGATCAGTACACAAATCCCACTTGGCTCACCAAGTTTGGTTCTTCTAGGTTGAAGCGTTCGTCTACAGTAGCAGTTTTTATATTTAGGTTTCCCTCTGTTCTCTCATATATAGATAGATGAATTTGGAACTCTAAATAAAACATGGTTTGTAGTAGCTCTTTGAAACTTGACAAAATAAAGGAGTTTTTAGTTTTGTCTCTATGGTTTGTTTAATCTTCAAGGAGCCCTAGGCACAACTGTGGAAAAGCACTTTCATTGAGAGGGGTTGCCAAGCTTCTAAGGAATACGGGTTTCCAAAATACCAGCAAATATTTTTTCACCCAATCTTGATGATACTTGGTGGTAATGATCAGTACACAAATCCTACTTGGCTCACCTAATTTTGTTCTTCTAGGTTGAAGCGTTCGTCTACAGTAGCAGTTTTTATATTTAGGTTTTGCTCTGTTCCCTCCTATATAGATAGATGAATTTGGAACTCTAAATCCAACATGGTTTGTAGTAGTTCTTTGAAACTTGACAAAATAAAGGAGTTCTCAGTTTTTCCTCTCTGGTTTGTTTCCTCTTCAAGTAGCCCTAGGCACATACTGTGGAAAAGCACTTTCAATGAGATTGGTTGCCAAGCTTCTTAGAATTAACGATTTTCCGAAATACCAACAAATATTTTTTCACCCAATCTTGATAATACTTCGTGGTAATAATCAGTACACAAATCCCACTTGGCTCACCAAATTTTGTTCTTCTAGGTTGAAGCTTTCGTCTACAGTAGCAGTTTTTATATTTAGGTTTCCCTCTGTTCTCTCATATATAGATAGATGAATTTGGAACTCTAAATAAAACATGGTTTGTAGTAGCTCTTTCAAACTTGAAAAAATAAAGGAGTTCTTAGTTTTGTCTCTATGGTTTGTTTAATCTTCAAGGAGCCCTAGGCACAACTGTGGAAAAGCACTTTCATTGAGAGGGGTAGCCAAGCTTCTAAGGAATACGAGTTTCCAAAATACCAGCTAATATTTTTTCACCCAATCTTGATGATACTTGGTGGTAATGATCAGTACTCAAACCCTACTTGGCTCACCTAATTTTGTTCTTCTAGGTTGAAGCGTTCGTCTACAGTAGCAGTTTTTATATTTAGGTTTCACTCTGTTCTCTTATATATAGATAGAAGAATTTGGAACTCTAAATCCAACATGGTTACTAGTAGCTCTTTGAAACTTGACAAAAAAGGAGTTCTCAGTTTTGTGTCTATGGTTTCTTTCCTCTTCAAGTAGCCCTAGGCACAGACTGTGGAATAGCAATTTCATTGATCGGGGTTGCCAAGCTTCTAAGAAATATCGAGTTTCCGAAATACCAACAAATATTTTTTCACCCAATCTTGATGATACTTGGAGCTAATGATCAGTACACAAATCCCATCTGGCTCACCAAATTTTGTTCTTCTATGTTGAAGCTTTCGTCTACAGTAGCAGTTTCTATATTTAGGTTTCCTTCAGTTCTCTCCTATATAGTAGATGAATTTGGAACTCTAAATAAAACATGGTTTGTAGTAACATTTTGAAACTTGACAAAATAAAGGAGTTCTTAGTTTTGTATCTATGGTTTGTTTAATCTTCAAGGTGCCCTAGGCACAACTGTGGAAAAGCACTTTCATTGAGAGGTGTTGCCAAGCTTCTAAGAAATAACGAGTTTCCGAAATACCAGCAAATATTTTTTCACCCTATCTGGATGATACTTGGTGGTAATGATCACTACACAAATCCCACTTGGCTCACCTAATTTTGTTCTTCTAGGTTGAAGCGTTCGTCTACAGTAGCAGTTTTTATATTTAGGTTTCACTCTGTTCTCTCATATATAGATAGAAGAATTTGGAACTCTAAATCCAACATGGTTACTAGTAGCTCTTTGAAACTTGACAAAAAAGGAGTTCTCAGTTTTGTGTCTATGGTTTGTTTCCTCTTCAAGTAGCCCTAGGCACAGACTGTGGAAAAGCACTTTCATTGAGAGGGGTTGCCAAGCTTCCAAGAAATAACGAGTTTCCGAAATACCAGCAAATATTTTTTCACCCAATCTTGATGATACTTGGAGCTAATGATCAGTACACAAATCCCACTTGGCTCACCAAAATTTGTTCTTCTATGTTGAAGCGTTCGTCTACAGTAGCAGTTTTTATATTTAGGTTAACCTCTGTTCTTTCCTATATAGATAGATTAATTCGGAACTCTAAATCCAACGTGGTTTGTAGTAGCTCTTTGAAATTGGACAAAATAAAGGAGCTCTCAGTTTTGTCTCTATGGTTTGTTTCCTCTTCAAGTAGCCCTAGGCACAGACTATGGAAAAGCATTTTCATTGAGAGGGGTTGCCAAGCTTCTAAGAATTAACGAGTTTCCGAAATACCAGCAAGTATTTTTTCACCCAATCTTGATGATACTTCGTGGTAATGATCAGTACACAAATCCCACTTGGCTCAGCAAATCTTCTTCTTCTAGGTTGAAGCGTTCGTCTACAGTAGGAGTTTTCATATTTAGGTTTCCCTCTGTTCTCCCCTATATAGATAGATGAATTTGGAACTCTAAATTCAACATGCTTTGTAGTAGCTCATTGAAACTTGACAAAATAAAGCAGTTCTCAGTTTTGTCCCTAGTGTTTGTTTCCTCTTCAAGTAGCTCTAGGCACAGACTGTGGAAAAGCACTTTCATTGAAAGGGGTTGCCAAGCTTCCAAGAAATTACGAGGTTATGAAATACCAGCAAATATTTTTTCACCCAATCTTGATGATACGTTTTGGTAATGACAAGTACACAAATCCCACTTGGCTAACCAATTTTGTTCTTCTAGGTTGAAGCGTTCGTCCACAGTAGCAGTTTTTATATTTAGGTTTCCCTCTGTTCTCTCCTATATAAATAGATGAATTTGGAACTCTAAATCCAATATGGTTTGTAGTAGTTCTTTCAAACTTGAAAAAATAAAGGAGTTCTCAGTTTTGTCTCTATGGTTTGTTTAATCTTCAAGGAGCCCTAGGCACAGACTGTGGAAAAGCACTTTCATTGAGAGGGGTTGCCAAGCTTCTAAGAAATAACGAGTTTCCGAAATACCAGCAAATATTTTTTCACCCAATCTTGATGATACTTGGAGCTAATGACCAGTACACAAATCCCACTTGGCTCACCAAATTTTGTTCTTCTAGGTTGAAGGTTTGTCCAAAGTAGCAGTTTTTATATTTAGGTTTCCCTCCGTTCTCTCCTATATAGATAGATGAATTTGGAACTCTAAATCCAACATGGTTGTTAGTAGCTTTTTAAAACTTGACAAAATAAAGGAGTTCTCAGTTTTGTCTCTATGGTTTGTTTCCTCTTCAAGTAGCCCTAGGCACAGACTGTGGATAAGGACTTTCAATGAAACAGGTTGCCAAGCTTCCAAGAAATTACGAGTTTATGAAATACCAGCAAATATTTTTTCACCCAATCTTGATGATACGTGGTGATAATGACCAGTACACAAATCCCACTTGGCTCACCAAATTTTGTTTTTCTAGGTTGAAGCGTTCATCCACAGAAGCAGTTTTTATAGTTAGGTTTCCCTCTGTTCTCTCCTATATAGATAGATG